>NW_028154002.1:0-5000 GCF_964211835.1 Anser anser | reverse complement strand
TTAGGGTTATGTTTAGGGTTGTTAGGAAAGAGTGAAGACGCAGAGTCCTGTTGAGTGTGGGGTTGCGTAAAGGCTCCCCCAGGGAGTTCAGGTGTACCCAAAGGCTTCCGCTGAGAGCACTTTTTGATGGCAGAAAGTGGCACCGTACGTGTTTTTTCGGGTCTAACTCGGGTTCAGCTTCTTGTTGCGGTTAGGGTTATGTTTAGGGTTGTTAGGAAAGAGTGAAGACGCAGAGTCCTGTTGAGTGTGGGGTTGCGTAAAGGCTCCCCCAGGGAGTTCAGGTGTACCCAAAGGCTTCCGCTGAGAGCACTTTTTGATGGCAGAAAGTGGCACCGTACGTGTTTTTTCGGGTCTAACTCGGGTTCAGCTTCTTGTTGCGGTTAGGGTTATGTTTAGGGTTGTTAGGAAAGAGTGAAGACGCAGAGTCCTGTTGAGTGTGGGGTTGCGTAAAGGCTCCCCCAGGGAGTTCAGGTGTACCCAAAGGCTTCCGCTGAGAGCACTTTTGGATGGCAGAAAGTGGCACCGTACGTTTTTTTTCGGGTCTAACTCGGGTTGAGCTTCTTGTTGCGGTTAGGGTTATGTTTAGGGTTGTTAGGAAAGAGTGAAGACGCAGAGTCCTGTTGAGTGTGGGGTTGCGTAAAGGCTCCCCCAGAGAGTTCAGGTGTACCCAAAGGCTTCCGCTGAGAGCACTTTTGGATGGCAGAAAGTGGCACCGTACGTGTTTTTTCGGGTCTAACTCGGGTTCAGCTTCTTGTTCCGGTTAGGGTTATGTTTAGGGTTGTTAGGAAAGAGTGAAGACGCAGAGTCCTGTTGAGTGTGGGGTTGCGTAAAGGCTCCCCCAGGGAGTTCAGGTGTACCCAAAGGCTTCCGCTGAGAGCACTTTTTGATGGCAGAAAGTGGCACCGTACGTTTTTTTTCGGGTCTAACTCGGGTTGAGCTTCTTGTTCCGGTTAGGGTTATGTTTAGGGTTGTTAGGAAAGAGTGAAGACGCAGAGTCCTGTTGAGTGTGGGGTTGCGTAAAGGCTCCCCCAGGGAGTTCAGGTGTACCCAAAGGCTTCCGCTGAGAGCACTTTTTGATGGCAGAAAGTGGCACCGTACGTGTTTTTTCGGGTCTAACTCGGGTTCAGCTTCTTGTTGCGGTTAGGGTTATGTTTAGGGTTGTTAGGAAAGAGTGAAGACGCAGAGTCCTGTTGAGTGTGGGGTTGCGTAAAGGCTCCCCCAGGGAGTTCAGGTGTACCCAAAGGCTTCCGCTGAGAGCACTTTTTGATGGCAGAAAGTGGCACCGTACGTGTTTTTTCGGGTCTAACTCGGGTTGAGCTTCTTGTTCCGGTTAGGGTTATGTTTAGGGTTGTTAGGAAAGAGTGAAGACGCAGAGTCCTGTTGAGTGTGGGGTTGCGTAAAGGCTCCCCCAGGGAGTTCAGGTGTACCCAAAGGCTTCCGCTGAGAGCACTTTTTGATGGCAGAAAGTGGCACCGTACGTGTTTTTTCGGGTCTAACTCGGGTTCAGCTTCTTGTTGCGGTTAGGGTTATGTTTAGGGTTGTTAGGAAAGAGTGAAGACGCAGAGTCCTGTTGAGTGTGGGGTTGCGTAAAGGCTCCCCCAGGGAGTTCAGGTGTACCCAAAGGCTTCCGCTGAGAGCACTTTTGGATGGCAGAAAGTGGCACCGTACGTGTTTTTTCGGGTCTAACTCGGGTTCAGCTTCTTGTTGCGGTTAGGCTTATGTTTAGGGTTGTTAGGAAAGAGTGAAGAGGCAGAGTCCTGTTGAGTGTGGGGTTGCGTAAAGGCTCCCCCAGGGAGTTCAGGTGTACCCAAAGGCTTCCGCTGAGAGCACTTTTTGATGGCAGAAAGTGGCACCGTACGTGTTTTTTCGGGTCTAACTCGGGTTCAGCTTCTTGTTCCGGTTAGGGTTATGTTTAGGGTTGTTAGGAAAGAGTGAAGACGCAGAGTCCTGTTGAGTGTGGGGTTGCGTAAAGGCTCCCCCAGGGAGTTCAGGTGTACCCAAAGGCTTCCGCTGAGAGCACTTTTTGATGGCAGAAAGTGGCACCGTACGTGTTTTTTCGGGTCTAACTCGGGTTCAGCTTCTTGTTGCGGTTAGGGTTATGTTTAGGGTTGTTAGGAAAGAGTGAAGACGCAGAGTCCTGTTGAGTGTGGGGTTGCGTAAAGGCTCCCCCAGGGAGTTCAGGTGTACCCAAAGGCTTCCGCTGAGAGCACTTTTTGATGGCAGAAAGTGGCACTGTACGTGTTTTTTCGGGTCTAACTCGGGTTCAGCTTCTTGTTCCGGTTAGGGTTATGTTTAGGGTTGTTAGGAAAGAGTGAAGACGCAGAGTCCTGTTGAGTGTGGGGTTGCGTAAAGGCTCCCCCAGGGAGTTCAGGTGTACCCAAAGGCTTCCGCTGAGAGCACTTTTTGATGGCAGAAAGTGGCACCGTACGTGATTTTTCGGGGCTAACTCGGGTTCAGCTTCCTGTTGCGGTTAGGGTTATGTTTAGGGTTGTTAGGAAAGAGTGAAGAGGCAGAGTCCTGTTGAGTGTGGGGTTGCGTAAACGCTCCCCCAGGGAGTTCAGGTGTACCCAAAGGCTTCCGCTGAGAGCACTTTTTGATGGCAGAAAGTGGCACCGTACGTGTTTTTTCGGGTCTAACTCGGGTTCAGCTTCTTGTTGCGGTTAGGGTTATGTTTAGGGTTGTTAGGAAAGAGTGAAGACGCAGAGTCCTGTTGAGTGTGGGGTTGCGTAAAGGCTCCCCCAGGGAGTTCAGGTGTACCCAAAGGCTTCCGCTGAGAGCACTTTTTGATGGCAGAAAGTGGCACCGTACGTGTTTTTTCGGGTCTAACTCGGGTTCAGCTTCTTGTTGCGGTTAGGGTTATGTTTAGGGTTGTTAGGAAAGAGTGAAGACGCAGAGTCCTGTTGAGTGTGGGGTTGCGTAAAGGCTCCCCCAGGGAGTTCAGGTGTACCCAAAGGCTTCCGCTGAGAGCACTTTTTGATGGCAGAAAGTGGCACCGTACGTGTTTTTTCGGGTCTAACTCGGGTTCAGCTTCTTGTTGCGGTTAGGGTTATGTTTAGGGTTGTTAGGAAAGAGTGAAGACGCAGAGTCCTGTTGAGTGTGGGGTTGCGTAAAGGCTCCCCCAGGGAGTTCAGGTGTACCCAAAGGCTTCCGCTGAGAGCACTTTTTGATGGCAGAAAGTGGCACCGTACGTGTTTTTTCGGGTCTAACTCGGGTTCAGCTTCTTGTTGCGGTTAGGGTTATGTTTAGGGTTGTTAGGAAAGAGTGAAGACGCAGAGTCCTGTTGAGTGTGGGGTTGCGTAAAGGCTCCCCCAGGGAGTTCAGGTGTACCCAAAGGCTTCCGCTGAGAGCACTTTTTGATGGCAGAAAGTGGCACCGTACGTGTTTTTTCGGGTCTAACTCGGGTTCAGCTTCTTGTTGCGGTTAGGGTTATGTTTAGGGTTGTTAGGAAAGAGTGAAGACGCAGAGTCCTGTTGAGTGTGGGGTTGCGTAAAGGCTCCCCCAGGGAGTTCAGGTGTACCCAAAGGCTTCCGCTGAGAGCACTTTTTGATGGCAGAAAGTGGCACCGTACGTGTTTTTTCGGGTCTAACTCGGGTTGAGCTTCTTGTTCCGGTTAGGGTTATGTTTAGGGTTGTTAGGAAAGAGTGAAGACGCAGAGTCCTGTTGAGTGTGGGGTTGCGTAAAGGCTCCCCCAGGGAGTTCAGGTGTACCCTAAGGCTTCCGCTGAGAGCACTTTTTGATGGCAGAAAGTGGCACCGTACGTGTTTTTTCGGGTCTAACTCGGGTTCAGCTTCTTGTTCCGGTTAGGGTTATGTTTAGGGTTGTTAGGAAAGAGTGAAGACGCAGAGTCCTGTTGAGTGTGGGGTTGCGTAAAGGCTCCCCCAGGGAGTTCAGGTGTACCCAAAGGCTTCCGCTGAGAGCACTTTTTGATGGCAGAAAGTGGCACCGTACGTGTTTTTTCGGGTCTAACTCGGGTTCAGCTTCTTGTTGCGGTTAGGGTTATGTTTAGGGTTGTTAGGAAAGAGTGAAGACGCAGAGTCCTGTTGAGTGTGGGGTTGCGTAAAGGCTCCCCCAGGGAGTTCAGGTGTACCCAAAGGCTTCCGCTGAGAGCACTTTTGGGTGGCAGAAAGTGGCACCGTACGTGTTTTTTCGGGTCTAACTCGGGTTCAGCTTCTTGTTCCGGTTAGGGTTATGTTTCGGGTTGTTAGGAAAGAGTGAAGACGCAGAGTCCTGTTGAGTGTGGGGTTGCGTAAAGGCTCCCCCAGGGAGTTCAGGTGTACCCAAAGGCTTCCGCTGAGAGCACTTTTTGATGGCAGAAAGTGGCACCGTACGTGATTTTTCGGGGCTAACTCGGGTTCAGCTTCTTGTTGCGGTTAGGGTTATGTTTAGGGTTGTTAGGAAAGAGTGAAGAGGCAGAGTCCTGTTGAGTGTGGGGTTGCGTAAAGGCTCCCCCAGGGAGTTCAGGTGTACCCAAAGGCTTCCGCTGAGAGCACTTTTTGATGGCAGAAAGTGGCACCGTACGTGTTTTTTCGGGTCTAACTCGGGTTCAGCTTCTTGTTGCGGTTAGGGTTATGTTTAGGGTTGTTAGGAAAGAGTGAAGACGCAGAGTCCTGTTGAGTGTGGGGTTGCGTAAAGGCTCCCCCAGGGAGTTCAGGTGTACCCAAAGGCTTCCGCTGAGAGCACTTTTTGATGGCAGAAAGTGGCACCGTACGTGTTTTTTCGGGTCTAACTCGGGTTCAGCTTCTTGTTGCGGTTAGGCTTATGTTTAGGGTTGTTAGGAAAGAGTGAAGACGCAGAGTCCTGTTGAGTGTGGGGTTGCGTAAAGGCTCCCCCAGGGAGTTCAGGTGTACCCAAAGGCTTCCGCTGAGAGCACTTTTTGATGGCAGAAAGTGGCACCGTACGTGTTTTTTCGGGTCTAACTCGGGTTCAGCTTCTTGTTGCGGTTAGGGTTATGTTTAGGGTTGTTAGGAAAGAGTGAAGACGCAGAGTCCTGTTGAGTGTGG
>NW_028154003.1:22500-33739 GCF_964211835.1 Anser anser | reverse complement strand
TTCAGGTGTACCCAAAGGCTTCCGCTGAGAGCACTTTTTGATGGCAGAAAGTGGCACCGTACGTGTTTTTTCGGGTCTAACTCGGGTTCAGCTTCTTGTTGCGGTTAGGGTTATGTTTAGGGTTGTTAGGAAAGAGTGAAGACGCAGAGTCCTGTTGAGTGTGGGGTTGCGTAAAGGCTCCCCCAGGGAGTTCAGGTGTACCCAAAGGCTTCCGCTGAGAGCAATATGTTTAGGGTTGTTAGGAAAGAGTGAAGACGCAGAGTCCTGTTGAGTGTGGGGTTGCGTAAAGGCTCCCCCAGGGAGTTCAGGTGTACCCAAAGGCTTCCGCTGAGAGCACTTTTTGATGGCAGAAAGTGGCACCGTACGTGTTTTTTCGGGTCTAACTCGGGTTCAGCTTCTTGTTGCGGTTAGGGTTATGTTTAGGGTTGTTAGGAAAGAGTGAAGACGCAGAGTCCTGTTGAGTGTGGGGTTGCGTAAAGGCTCCCCCAGGGAGTTCAGGTGTACCCAAAGGCTTCCGCTGAGAGCACTTTTTGATGGCAGAAAGTGGCACCGTACGTGTTTTTTCGGGTCTAACTCGGGTTCAGCATCTTGTTGCGGTTAGGGTTATGTTTAGGGTTGTTAGGAAAGAGTGAAGACGCAGAGTCCTGTTGAGTGTGGGGTTGCGTAAAGGCTCCCCCAGCAAGCAGAGTTCAGGTGTACCCAAAGGCTTCCGCTGAGAGCACTTTTTGATGGCAGAAAGTGGCACCGTACGTGTTTTTTCGGGTCTAACTCGGGTTCAGCTTCTTGTTGCGGTTAGGGTTATGTTTAGGGTTGTTAGGAAAGAGTGAAGACGCAGAGTCCTGTTGAGTGTGGGGTTGCGTAAAGGCTCCCCCAGGGAGTTCAGGTGTACCCAAAGGCTTCCGCTGAGAGCACTTTTTGATGGCAGAAAGTGGCACCGTACGTGTTTTTTCGGGTCTAACTCGGGTTCAGCTTCTTGTTGCGGTTAGGGTTATGTTTAGGGTTGTTAGGAAAGAGTGAAGACGCAGAGTCCTGTTGAGTGTGGGGTTGCGTAAAGGCTCCCCCAGGGAGTTCAGGTGTACCCAAAGGCTTCCGCTGAGAGCACTTTTTGATGGCAGAAAGTGGCACCGTACGTGTTTTTTCGGGTCTAACTCGGGTTCAGCTTCTTGTTGCGGTTAGGGTTATGTTTAGGGTTGTTAGGAAAGAGTGAAGACGCAGAGTCCTGTTGAGTGTGGGGTTGCGTAAAGGCTCCCCCAGGGAGTTCAGGTGTACCCAAAGGCTTCCGCTGAGAGCACTTTTTGATGGCAGAAAGTGGCACCGTACGTGTTTTTTCGGGTCTAACTCGGGTTCAGCTTCTTGTTGCGGTTAGGGTTATGTTTAGGGTTGTTAGGAAAGAGTGAAGACGCAGAGTCCTGTTGAGTGTGGGGTTGCGTAAAGGCTCCCCCAGGGAGTTCAGGTGTACCCAAAGGCTTCCGCTGAGAGCACTTTTTGATGGCAGAAAGTGGCACCGTACGTGTTTTTTCGGGTCTAACTCGGGTTCAGCTTCTTGTTGCGGTTAGGGTTATGTTTAGGGTTGTTAGGAAAGAGTGAAGACGCAGAGTCCTGTTGAGTGTGGGGTTGCGTAAAGGCTCCCCCAGGGAGTTCAGGTGTACCCAAAGGCTTCCGCTGAGAGCACTTTTTGATGGCAGAAAGTGGCACCGTACGTGTTTTTTCGGGTCTAACTCGGGTTCAGCTTCTTGTTGCGGTTAGGGTTATGTTTAGGGTTGTTAGGAAAGAGTGAAGACGCAGAGTCCTGTTGAGTGTGGGGTTGCGTAAAGGCTCCCCCAGGGAGTTCAGGTGTACCCAAAGGCTTCCGCTGAGAGCACTTTTTGATGGCAGAAAGTGGCACCGTACGTGTTTTTTCGGGTCTAACTCGGGTTCAGCTTCTTGTTGCGGTTAGGGTTATGTTTAGGGTTGTTAGGAAAGAGTGAAGACGCAGAGTCCTGTTGAGTGTGGGGTTGCGTAAAGGCTCCCCCAGGGAGTTCAGGTGTACCCAAAGGCTTCCGCTGAGAGCACTTTTTGATGGCAGAAAGTGGCACCGTACGTGTTTTTTCGGGTCTAACTCGGGTTCAGCTTCTTGTTGCGGTTAGGGTTATGTTTAGGGTTGTTAGGAAAGAGTGAAGACGCAGAGTCCTGTTGAGTGTGGGGTTGCGTAAAGGCTCCCCCAGGGAGTTCAGGTGTACCCAAAGGCTTCCGCTGAGAGCACTTTTTGATGGCAGAAAGTGGCACCGTACGTGTTTTTTCGGGTCTAACTCGGGTTCAGCTTCTTGTTGCGGTTAGGGTTATGTTTAGGGTTGTTAGGAAAGAGTGAAGACGCAGAGTCCTGTTGAGTGTGGGGTTGCGTAAAGGCTCCCCCAGGGAGTTCAGGTGTACCCAAAGGCTTCCGCTGAGAGCACTTTTTGATGGCAGAAAGTGGCACCGTACGTGTTTTTTCGGGTCTAACTCGGGTTCAGCTTCTTGTTGCGGTTAGGGTTATGTTTAGGGTTGTTAGGAAAGAGTGAAGACGCAGAGTCCTGTTGAGTGTGGGGTTGCGTAAAGGCTCCCCCAGGGAGTTCAGGTGTACCCAAAGGCTTCCGCTGAGAGCACTTTTTGATGGCAGAAAGTGGCACCGTACGTGTTTTTTCGGGTCTAACTCGGGTTCAGCTTCTTGTTGCGGTTAGGGTTATGTTTAGGGTTGTTAGGAAAGAGTGAAGACGCAGAGTCCTGTTGAGTGTGGGGTTGCGTAAAGGCTCCCCCAGGGAGTTCAGGTGTACCCAAAGGCTTCCGCTGAGAGCACTTTTTGATGGCAGAAAGTGGCACCGTACGTGTTTTTTCGGGTCTAACTCGGGTTCAGCTTCTTGTTGCGGTTAGGGTTATGTTTAGGGTTGTTAGGAAAGAGTGAAGACGCAGAGTCCTGTTGAGTGTGGGGTTGCGTAAAGGCTCCCCCAGGGAGTTCAGGTGTACCCAAAGGCTTCCGCTGAGAGCACTTTTTGATGGCAGAAAGTGGCACCGTACGTGTTTTTTCGGGTCTAACTCGGGTTCAGCTTCTTGTTGCGGTTAGGGTTATGTTTAGGGTTGTTAGGAAAGAGTGAAGACGCAGAGTCCTGTTGAGTGTGGGGTTGCGTAAAGGCTCCCCCAGGGAGTTCAGGTGTACCCAAAGGCTTCCGCTGAGAGCACTTTTTGATGGCAGAAAGTGGCACCGTACGTGTTTTTTCGGGTCTAACTCGGGTTCAGCTTCTTGTTGCGGTTAGGGTTATGTTTAGGGTTGTTAGGAAAGAGTGAAGACGCAGAGTCCTGTTGAGTGTGGGGTTGCGTAAAGGCTCCCCCAGGGAGTTCAGGTGTACCCAAAGGCTTCCGCTGAGAGCACTTTTTGATGGCAGAAAGTGGCACCGTACGTGTTTTTTCGGGTCTAACTCGGGTTCAGCTTCTTGTTGCGGTTAGGGTTATGTTTAGGGTTGTTAGGAAAGAGTGAAGACGCAGAGTCCTGTTGAGTGTGGGGTTGCGTAAAGGCTCCCCCAGGGAGTTCAGGTGTACCCAAAGGCTTCCGCTGAGAGCACTTTTTGATGGCAGAAAGTGGCACCGTACGTGTTTTTTCGGGTCTAACTCGGGTTCAGCTTCTTGTTGCGGTTAGGGTTATGTTTAGGGTTGTTAGGAAAGAGTGAAGACGCAGAGTCCTGTTGAGTGTGGGGTTGCGTAAAGGCTCCCCCAGGGAGTTCAGGTGTACCCAAAGGCTTCCGCTGAGAGCACTTTTTGATGGCAGAAAGTGGCACCGTACGTGTTTTTTCGGGTCTAACTCGGGTTCAGCTTCTTGTTGCGGTTAGGGTTATGTTTAGGGTTGTTAGGAAAGAGTGAAGACGCAGAGTCCTGTTGAGTGTGGGGTTGCGTAAAGGCTCCCCAGGGAGTTCAGGTGTACCCAAGGAGTTCAGGTGTACCATGGCAGAAAGTGGCACCGTACGTGTTTTTCGGGTCTAACTCGGGTTCAGCTTCTTGTTGCGGTTAGGGTTATGTTTAGGGTTGTTAGGAAAGAGTGAAGACGCAGAGTCCTGTTGAGTGTGGGGTTGCGTAAAGGCTCCCCCAGGGAGATATAGGGAGTTCAGGTGTACCCAAAGGCTTCCGCTGAGAGCACTTTTTGATGGCAGAAAGTGGCACCGTACGTGTTTTTTCGGGTCTAACTCGGGTTCAGCTTCTTGTTGCGGTTAGGGTTATGTTTAGGGTTGTTAGGAAAGAGTGAAGACGCAGAGTCCTGTTGAGTGTGGGGTTGCGTAAAGGCTCCCCCAGGGAGTTCAGGTGTACCCAAAGGCTTCCGCTGAGAGCACTTTTTGATGGCAGAAAGTGGCACCGTACGTGTTTTTTCGGGTCTAACTCGGGTTCAGCTTCTTGTTGCGGTTAGGGTTATGTTTAGGGTTGTTAGGAAAGAGTGAAGACGCAGAGTCCTGTTGAGTGTGGGGTTGCGTAAAGGCTCCCCCAGGGAGTTCAGGTGTACCCAAAGGCTTCCGCTGAGAGCACTTTTTGATGGCAGAAAGTGGCACCGTACGTGTTTTTTCGGGTCTAACTCGGGTTCAGCTTCTTGTTGCGGTTAGGGTTATGTTTAGGGTTGTTAGGAAAGAGTGAAGACGCAGAGTCCTGTTGAGTGTGGGGTTGCGTAAAGGCTCCCCCAGGGAGTTCAGGTGTACCCAAAGGCTTCCGCTGAGAGCACTTTTTGATGGCAGAAAGTGGCACCGTACGTGTTTTTTCGGGTCTAACTCGGGTTCAGCTTCTTGTTGCGGTTAGGGTTATGTTTAGGGTTGTTAGGAAAGAGTGAAGACGCAGAGTCCTGTTGAGTGTGGGGTTGCGTAAAGGCTCCCCCAGGGAGTTCAGGTGTACCCAAAGGCTTCCGCTGAGAGCACTTTTTGATGGCAGAAAGTGGCACCGTACGTGTTTTTTCGGGTCTAACTCGGGTTCAGCTTCTTGTTGCGGTTAGGGTTATGTTTAGGGTTGTTAGGAAAGAGTGAAGACGCAGAGTCCTGTTGAGTGTGGGGTTGCGTAAAGGCTCCCCCAGGGAGTTCAGGTGTACCCAAAGGCTTCCGCTGAGAGCACTTTTTGATGGCAGAAAGTGGCACCGTACGTGTTTTTTCGGGTCTAACTCGGGTTCAGCTTCTTGTTGCGGTTAGGGTTATGTTTAGGGTTGTTAGGAAAGAGTGAAGACGCAGAGTCCTGTTGAGTGTGGGGTTGCGTAAAGGCTCCCCCAGGGAGTTCAGGTGTACCCAAAGGCTTCCGCTGAGAGCACTTTTTGATGGCAGAAAGTGGCACCGTACGTGTTTTTTCGGGTCTAACTCGGGTTCAGCTTCTTGTTGCGGTTAGGGTTATGTTTAGGGTTGTTAGGAAAGAGTGAAGACGCAGAGTCCTGTTGAGTGTGGGGTTGCGTAAAGGCTCCCCCAGGGAGTTCAGGTGTACCCAAAGGCTTCCGCTGAGAGCACTTTTTGATGGCAGAAAGTGGCACCGTACGTGTTTTTTCGGGTCTAACTCGGGTTCAGCTTCTTGTTCCGGTTAGGGTTATGTTTAGGGTTGTTAGGAAAGAGTGAAGACGCAGAGTCCTGTTGAGTGTGGGGTTGCGTAAAGGCTCCCCCAGGGAGTTCAGGTGTACCCAAAGGCTTCCGCTGAGAGCACTTTTTGATGGCAGAAAGTGGCACCGTACGTGTTTTTTCGGGTCTAACTCGGGTTCAGCTTCTTGTTGCGGTTAGGGTTATGTTTAGGGTTGTTAGGAAAGAGTGAAGACGCAGAGTCCTGTTGAGTGTGGGGTTGCGTAAAGGCTCCCCCAGGGAGTTCAGGTGTACCCAAAGGCTTCCGCTGAGAGCACTTTTTGATGGCAGAAAGTGGCACCGTACGTGTTTTTTCGGGTCTAACTCGGGTTCAGCTTCTTGTTGCGGTTAGGGTTATGTTTAGGGTTGTTAGGAAAGAGTGAAGACGCAGAGTCCTGTTGAGTGTGGGGTTGCGTAAAGGCTCCCCCAGGGAGTTCAGGTGTACCCAAAGGCTTCCGCTGAGAGCACTTTTTGATGGCAGAAAGTGGCACCGTACGTGTTTTTTCGGGTCTAACTCGGGTTCAGCTTCTTGTTGCGGTTAGGGTTATGTTTAGGGTTGTTAGGAAAGAGTGAAGACGCAGAGTCCTGTTGAGTGTGGGGTTGCGTAAAGGCTCCCCCAGGGAGTTCAGGTGTACCCAAAGGCTTCCGCTGAGAGCACTTTTTGATGGCAGAAAGTGGCACCGTACGTGTTTTTTCGGGTCTAACTCGGGTTCAGCTTCTTGTTGCGGTTAGGGTTATGTTTAGGGTTGTTAGGAAAGAGTGAAGACGCAGAGTCCTGTTGAGTGTGGGGTTGCATAAAGGCTCCCCCAGGGAGTTCAGGTGTACCCAAAGGCTTCCGCTGAGAGCACTTTTTGATGGCAGAAAGTGGCACCGTACGTGTTTTTTCGGGTCTAACTCGGGTTCAGCTTCTTGTTGCGGTTAGGGTTATGTTTAGGGTTGTTAGGAAAGAGTGAAGACGCAGAGTCCTGTTGAGTGTGGGGTTGCATAAAGGCTCACCCAGGGAGTTCAGGTGTACCCAAAGGCTTCCGCTGAGAGCACTTTTTGATGGCAGAAAGTGGCACCGTACGTGTTTTTTCGGGTCTAACTCGGGTTCAGCTTCTTGTTCCGGTTAGGCTTATGTTTAGGGTTGTTAGGAAAGAGTGAAGACGCAGAGTCCTGTTGAGTGTGGGGTTGCGTAAAGGCTCCCCCAGGGAGTTCAGGTGTACCCAAAGGCTTCCGCTGAGAGCACTTTTGGATGGCAGAAAGTGGCACCGTACGTGTTTTTTCGGGTCTAACTCGGGTTCAGCTTCTTGTTGCGGTTAGGGTTATGTTTAGGGTTGTTAGGAAAGAGTGAAGACGCAGAGTCCTGTTGAGTGTGGGGTTGCGTAAAGGCTCCCCCAGGGAGTTCAGGTGTACCCAAAGGCTTCCGCTGAGAGCACTTTTTGATGGCAGAAAGTGGCACCGTACGTGTTTTTTCGGGTCTAACTCGGGTTCAGCTTCTTGTTGCGGTTAGGGTTATGTTTAGGGTTGTAAGGAAAGAGTGAAGACGCAGAGTCCTGTTGAGTGTGGGGTTGCGTAAAGGCTCCCCCAGGGAGTTCAGGTGTACCCAAAGGCTTCCGCTGAGAGCACTTTTTGATGGCAGAAAGTGGCACCGTACGTCTTTTTTCGGGTCTAACTCGGGTTCAGCTTCTTGTTGCGGTTAGGGTTATGTTTAGGGTTGTTAGGAAAGAGTGAAGACGCAGAGTCCTGTTGAGTGTGGGGTTGCGTAAAGGCTCCCCCAGGGAGTTCAGGTGTACCCAAAGGCTTCCGCTGAGAGCACTTTTTGATGGCAGAAAGTGGCACCGTACGTCTTTTTTCGGGTCTAACTCGGGTTCAGCTTCTTGTTGCGGTTAGGGTTATGTTTAGGGTTGTTAGGAAAGAGTGAAGACGCAGAGTCCTGTTGAGTGTGGGGTTGCGTAAAGGCTCCCCCAGGGAGTTCAGGTGTACCCAAAGGCTTCCGCTGAGAGCACTTTTGGATGGCAGAAAGTGGCACCGTACGTGTTTTTTCGGGTCTAACTCGGGTTCAGCTTCTTGTTGCGGTTAGGGTTATGTTTAGGGTTGTTAGGAAAGAGTGAAGACGCAGAGTCCTGTTGAGTGTGGGGTTGCGTAAAGGCTCCCCCAGGGAGTTCAGGTGTACCCAAAGGCTTCCGCTGAGAGCACTTTTTGATGGCAGAAAGTGGCACCGTACGTGTTTTTTCGGGTCTAACTCGGGTTCAGCTTCTTGTTGCGGTTAGGGTTATGTTTAGGGTTTTTAGGAAAGAGTGAAGACGCAGAGTCCTGTTGAGTGTGGGGTTGCGTAAAGGCTCCCCCAGGGAGTTCAGGTGTACCCCAAGGCTTCCGCTGAGAGCACTTTTTGATGGCAGAAAGTGGCACCGTACGTGTTTTTTCGGGTCTAACTCGGGTTCAGCTTCTTGTTGCGGTTAGGGTTATGTTTAGGGTTGTTAGGAAAGAGTGAAGACGCAGAGTCCTGTTGAGTGTGGGGTTGCGTAAAGGCTCCCCCAGGGAGTTCAGGTGTACCCAAAGGCTTCCGCTGAGAGCACTTTTTGATGGCAGAAAGTGGCACCGTATGTGTTTTTTCGGGTCTAACTCGGGTTCAGCTTCTTGTTCCGGTTAGGCTTATGTTTAGGGTTGTTTGGAAAGAGTGAAGACGCAGAGTCCTGTTGAGTGTGGGGTTGCGTAAAGGCTCCCCCAGGGAGTTCAGGTGTACCCAAAGGCTTCCGCTGAGAGCACTTTTTGATGGCAGAAAGTGGCACCGTACGTGTTTTTTCGGGTCTAACTCGGGTTCAGCTTCTTGTTGCGGTTAGGGTTATGTTTAGGGTTGTTAGGAAAGAGTGAAGACGCAGAGTCCTGTTGAGTGTGGGGTTGCGTAAAGGCTCCCCCAGGGAGTTCAGGTGTACCCAAAGGCTTCCGCTGAGAGCACTTTTTGATGGCAGAAAGTGGCACCGTACGTGTTTTTTCGGGTCTAACTCGGGTTCAGCTTCTTGTTCCGGTTAGGCTTATGTTTAGGGTTGTTAGGAAAGAGTGAAGACGCAGAGTCCTGTTGAGTGTGGGGTTGCGTAAAGGCTCCCCCAGGGAGTTCAGGTGTACCCAAAGGCTTCTGCTGAGAGCACTTTTGGATGGCAGAAAGTGGCACCGTACGTGTTTTTTCGGGTCTAACTCGGGTTGAGCTTCTTGTTGCGGTTAGGGTTATGTTTAGGGTTGTTAGGAAAGAGTGAAGACGCAGAGTCCTGTTGAGTGTGGGGTTGCGTAAAGGCTCCCCCAGGGAGTTCAGGTGTACCCAAAGGCTTCCGCTGAGAGCACTTTTTGATGGCAGAAAGTGGCACCGTACGTGTTTTTTCGGGTCTAACTCGGGTTCAGCTTCTTGTTGCGGTTAGGGTTATGTTTAGGGTTGTAAGGAAAGAGTGAAGACGCAGAGTCCTGTTGAGTGTGGGGTTGCGTAAAGGCTCCCCCAGGGAGTTCAGGTGTACCCAAAGGCTTCCGCTGAGAGCACTTTTTGATGGCAGAAAGTGGCACCGTACGTGTTTTTTCGGGTCTAACTCGGGTTCAGCTTCTTGTTGCGGTTAGGGTTATGTTTAGGGTTGTTAGGAAAGAGTGAAGACGCAGAGTCCTGTTGAGTGTGGGGTTGCGTAAAGGCTCCCCCAGGGAGTTCAGGTGTACCCAAAGGCTTCCGCTGAGAGCACTTTTTGATGGCAGAAAGTGGCACCGTATGTGTTTTTTCGGGTCTAACTCGGGTAAAGCTTCTTGTTCCGGTTAGGCTTATGTTTAGGGTTGTTTGGAAAGAGTGAAGACGCAGAGTCCTGTTGAGTGTGGGGTTGCGTAAAGGCTCCCCCAGGGAGTTCAGGTGTACCCAAAGGCTTCGGCTGAGAGCACTTTTGGATGGCAGAAAGTGGCACCGTACGTGTTTTTTCGGGTCTAACTCGGGTTCAGCTTCTTGTTGCGGTTAGGGTTATGTTTAGGGTTGTTAGGAAAGAGTGAAGACGCAGAGTCCTGTTGAGTGTGGGGTTGCGTAAAGGCTCCCCCAGGGAGTTCAGGTGTACCCAAAGGCTTCCGCTGAGAGCACTTTTTGATGGCAGAAAGTGGCACCGTACGTGTTTTTTCGGGTCTAACTCGGGTTCAGCTTCTTGTTCCGGTTAGGCTTATGTTTAGGGTTGTTAGGAAAGAGTGAAGACGCAGAGTCCTGTTGAGTGTGGGGTTGCGTAAAGGCTCCCCCAGGGAGTTCAGGTGTACCCAAAGGCTTCCGCTGAGAGCACTTTTGGATGGCAGAAAGTGGCACCGTACGTGTTTTTTCGGGTCTAACTCGGGTTCAGCTTCTTGTTGCGGTTAGGGTTATGTTTAGGGTTGTTAGGAAAGAGTGAAGACGCAGAGTCCTGTTGAGTGTGGGGTTGCGTAAAGGCTCCCCCAGGGAGTTCAGGTGTACCCAAAGGCTTCCGCTGAGAGCACTTTTTGATGGCAGAAAGTGGCACCGTACGTGTTTTTTCGGGTCTAACTCGGGTTCAGCTTCTTGTTGCGGTTAGGGTTATGTTTAGGGTTGTAAGGAAAGAGTGAAGACGCAGAGTCCTGTTGAGTGTGGGGTTGCGTAAAGGCTCCCCCAGGGAGTTCAGGTGTACCCAAAGGCTTCCGCTGAGAGCACTTTTTGATGGCAGAAAGTGGCACCGTACGTGTTTTTTCGGGTCTAACTCGGGTTCAGCTTCTTGTTGCGGTTAGGGTTATGTTTAGGGTTGTTAGGAAAGAGTGAAGACGCAGAGTCCTGTTGAGTGTGGGGTTGCGTAAAGGCTCCCCCAGGGAGTTCAGGTGTACCCAAAGGCTTCTGCTGAGAGCACTTTTTGATGGCAGAAAGTGGCACCGTACGTGTTTTTTCGGGTCTAACTCGGGTTCAGCTTCTTGTTGCGGTTAGGGTTATGTTTAGGGTTGTTAGGAAAGAGTGAAGACGCAGAGTCCTGTTGAGTGTGGGGTTGCGTAAAGGCTCCCCCAGGGAGTTCAGGTGTACCCAAAGGCTTCCGCTGAGAGCACTTTTTGATGGCAGAAAGTGGCACCGTATGTGTTTTTTCGGGTCTAACTCGGGTTCAGCTCCTTGTTCCGGTTAGGCTTATGTTTAGGGTTGTTTGGAAAGAGTGAAGACGCAGAGTCCTGTTGAGTGTGGGGTTGCGTAAAGGCTCCCCCAGGGAGTTCAGGTGTACCCAAAGGCTTCCGCTGAGAGCACTTTTTGATGGCAGAAAGTGGCACCGTATGTGTTTTTTCGGGTCTAACTCGGGTTCAGCTTCTTGTTGCGGTTAGGGTTATGTTTAGGGTTGTTAGGAAAGAGTGAAGACGCAGAGTCCTGTTGAGTGTGGGGTTGCGTAAAGGCTCCCCCAGGGAGTTCAGGTGTACCCAAAGGCTTCCGCTGAGAGCACTTTTGGATGGCAGAAAGTGGCACCGTACGTGTTTTTTCGGGTCTAACTCGGGTTCAGCTTCTTGTTGCGGTTAGGGTTATGTTTAGGGTTGTTAGGAAAGAGTGAAGACGCAGAGTCCTGTTGAGTGTGGGGTTGCGTAAAGGCTCCCCCAGGGAGTTCAGGTGTACCCAAAGGCTTCCGCTGAGAGCACTTTTGGATGGCAGAAAGTGGCACCGTACGTGTTTTTTCGGGTCTAACTCGGGTTCAGCTTCTTGTTGC
>NW_028154003.1:0-15000 GCF_964211835.1 Anser anser | reverse complement strand
CGTAAAGGCTCCCCCAGGGAGTTCAGGTGTACCCAAAGGCTTCCGCTGAGAGCACTTTTGGATGGCAGAAAGTGGCACCGTACGTCTTTTTTCGGGTCTAACTCGGGTTCAGCTTCTTGTTGCGGTTAGGGTTATGTTTAGGGTTGTTAGGAAAGAGTGAAGACGCAGAGTCCTGTTGAGTGTGGGGTTGCGTAAAGGCTCCCCCAGGGAGTTCAGGTGTACCCAAAGGCTTCCGCTCAGAGCACTTTTGGATGGCAGAAAGTGGCACCGTACGTCTTTTTTCGGGTCTAACTCGGGTTCAGCTTCTTGTTGCGGTTAGGGTTATGTTTAGGGTTGTTAGGAAAGAGTGAAGACGCAGAGTCCTGTTGAGTGTGGGGTTGCGTAAAGGCTCCCCCAGGGAGTTCAGGTGTACCCAAAGGCTTCCGCTGAGAGCACTTTTTGATGGCAGAAAGTGGCACCGTACGTGTTTTTTCGGGTCTAACTCGGGTTCAGCTTCTTGTTGCGGTTAGGGTTATGTTTAGGGTTGTTAGGAAAGAGTGAAGACGCAGAGTCCTGTTGAGTGTGGGGTTGCGTAAAGGCTCCCCCAGGGAGTTCAGGTGTACCCAAAGGCTTCCGCTGAGAGCACTTTTGGATGGCAGAAAGTGGCACCGTACGTGTTTTTTCGGGTCTAACTCGGGTTCAGCTTCTTGTTGCGGTTAGGGTTATGTTTAGGGTTGTTAGGAAAGAGTGAAGACGCAGAGTCCTGTTGAGTGTGGGGTTGCGTAAAGGCTCCCCCAGGGAGTTCAGGTGTACCCAAAGGCTTCCGCTGAGAGCACTTTTTGATGGCAGAAAGTGGCACCGTACGTGTTTTTTCGGGTCTAACTCGGGTTCAGCTTCTTGTTGCGGTTAGGGTTATGTTTAGGGTTGTTAGGAAAGAGTGAAGACGCAGAGTCCTGTTGAGTGTGGGGTTGCGTAAAGGCTCCCCCAGGGAGTTCAGGTGTACCCAAAGGCTTCCGCTGAGAGCACTTTTTGATGGCAGAAAGTGGCACCGTACGTGTTTTTTCGGGTCTAACTCAGGTTCAGCTTCTTGTTGCGGTTAGGGTTATGTTTAGGGTTGTTAGGAAAGAGTGAAGACGCAGAGTCCTGTTGAGTGTGGGGTTGCGTAAAGGCTCCCCCAGGGAGTTCAGGTGTACCCAAAGGCTTCCGCTGAGAGCACTTTTTGATGGCAGAAAGTGGCACCGTACGTGTTTTTTCGGGTCTAACTCGGGTTCAGCTTCTTGTTGCGGTTAGGGTTATGTTTAGGGTTGTTAGGAAAGAGTGAAGACGCAGAGTCCTGTTGAGTGTGGGGTTGCGTAAAGGCTCCCCCAGGGAGTTCAGGTGTACCCAAAGGCTTCCGCTGAGAGCACTTTTTGATGGCAGAAAGTGGCACCGTACGTGTTTTTTCGGGTCTAACTCGGGTTCAGCTTCTTGTTGCGGTTAGGGTTATGTTTAGGGTTGTTAGGAAAGAGTGAAGACGCAGAGTCCTGTTGAGTGTGGGGTTGCGTAAAGGCTCCCCCAGGGAGTTCAGGTGTACCCAAAGGCTTCCGCTGAGAGCACTTTTTGATGGCAGAAAGTGGCACCGTACGTGTTTTTTCGGGTCTAACTCGGGTTCAGCTTCTTGTTGCGGTTAGGGTTATGTTTAGGGTTGTTAGGAAAGAGTGAAGACGCAGAGTCCTGTTGAGTGTGGGGTTGCGTAAAGGCTCCCCCAGGGAGTTCAGGTGTACCCAAAGGCTTCCGCTGAGAGCACTTTTTGATGGCAGAAAGTGGCACCGTACGTGTTTTTTCGGGTCTAACTCGGGTTCAGCTTCTTGTTGCGGTTAGGGTTATGTTTAGGGTTGTTAGGAAAGAGTGAAGACGCAGAGTCCTGTTGAGTGTGGGGTTGCGTAAAGGCTCCCCCAGGGAGTTCAGGTGTACCCAAAGGCTTCCGCTGAGAGCACTTTTGGATGGCAGAAAGTGGCACCGTACGTGTTTTTTCGGGTCTAACTCGGGTTCAGCTTCTTGTTGCGGTTAGGGTTATGTTTAGGGTTGTTAGGAAAGAGTGAAGACGCAGAGTCCTGTTGAGTGTGGGGTTGCGTAAAGGCTCCCCCAGGGAGTTCAGGTGTACCCAAAGGCTTCCGCTGAGAGCACTTTTTGATGGCAGAAAGTGGCACCGTACGTGTTTTTTCGGGTCTAACTCGGGTTCAGCTTCTTGTTGCGGTTAGGGTTATGTTTAGGGTTGTTAGGAAAGAGTGAAGACGCAGAGTCCTGTTGAGTGTGGGGTTGCGTAAAGGCTCCCCCAGGGAGTTCAGGTGTACCCAAAGGCTTCCGCTGAGAGCACTTTTTGATGGCAGAAAGTGGCACCGTACGTGTTTTTTCGGGTCTAACTCGGGTTCAGCTTCTTGTTCCGGTTAGGGTTATGTTTAGGGTTGTTAGGAAAGAGTGAAGACGCAGAGTCCTGTTGAGTGTGGGGTTGCGTAAAGGCTCCCCCAGGGAGTTCAGGTGTACCCAAAGGCTTCCTCTGAGAGCACTTTTGGATGGCAGAAAGTGGCACCGTACGTGTTTTTTCGGGTCTAACTCGGGTTCAGCTTCTTGTTGCGGTCAGGGTTATGTTTAGGGTTGTTAGGAAAGAGTGAAGACGCAGAGTCCTGTTGAGTGTGGGGTTGCGTAAAGGCTCCCCCAGGGAGTTCAGGTGTACCCAAAGGCTTCCGCTCAGAGCACTTTTTGATGGCAGAAAGTGGCACCGTACGTGTTTTTTCGGGTCTAACTCGGGTTCAGCTTCTTGTTGCGGTTAGGGTTATGTTTAGGGTTGTTAGGAAAGAGTGAAGACGCAGAGTCCTGTTGAGTGTGGGGTTGCGTAAAGGCTCCCCCAGGGAGTTCAGGTGTACCCAAAGGCTTCCGCTGAGAGCACTTTTGGATGGCAGAAAGTGGCACCGTACGTGTTTTTTCGGGTCTAACTCGGGTTCAGCTTCTTGTTGCGGTTAGGGTTATGTTTAGGGTTGTTAGGAAAGAGTGAAGACGCAGAGTCCTGTTGAGTGTGGGGTTGCATAAAGGCTCCCCCAGGGAGTTCAGGTGTACCCAAAGGCTTCCGCTGAGAGCACTTTTGGATGGCAGAAAGTGGCACCATACGTGTTTTTTCGGGTCAAACTCGGGTTCAGCTTCTTGTTGCGGTTAGGGTTATGTTTAGGGTTGTTAGGAAAGAGTGAAGACGCAGAGTCCTGTTGAGTGTGGGGTTGCGTAAAGGCTCCCCCAGGGAGTTCAGGTGTACCCAAAGGCTTCCGCTGAGAGCACTTTTTGATGGCAGAAAGTGGCACCGTACGTGTTTTTTCGGGTCTAACTCGGGTTCAGCTTCTTGTTGCGGTTAGGGTTATGTTTAGGGTTGTTAGGAAAGAGTGAAGACGCAGAGTCCTGTTGAGTGTGGGGTTGCGTAAAGGCTCCCCCAGGGAGTTCAGGTGTACCCAAAGGCTTCCGCTGAGAGCACTTTTGGATGGCAGAAAGTGGCACCGTACGTGTTTTTTCGGGTCTAACTCGGGTTCAGCTTCTTGTTGCGGTTAGGGTTATGTTTAGGGTTGTTAGGAAAGAGTGAAGACGCAGAGTCCTGTTGAGTGTGGGGTTGCATAAAGGCTCCCCCAGGGAGTTCAGGTGTACCCAAAGGCTTCCGCTGAGAGCACTTTTGGATGGCAGAAAGTGGCACCATACGTGTTTTTTCGGGTCAAACTCGGGTTCAGCTTCTTGTTGCGGTTAGGGTTATGTTTAGGGTTGTTAGGAAAGAGTGAAGACGCAGAGTCCTGTTGAGTGTGGGGTTGCGTAAAGGCTCCCCCAGGGAGTTCAGGTGTACCCAAAGGCTTCCGCTGAGAGCACTTTTTGATGGCAGAAAGTGGCACCGTACGTGTTTTTTCGGGTCTAACTCGGGTTCAGCTTCTTGTTGCGGTTAGGGTTATGTTTAGGGTTGTTAGGAAAGAGTGAAGACGCAGAGTCCTGTTGAGTGTGGGGTTGCGTAAAGGCTCCCCCAGGGAGTTCAGGTGTACCCAAAGGCTTCCGCTGAGAGCACTTTTGGATGGCAGAAAGTGGCACCGTACGTGTTTTTTCGGGTCTAACTCGGGTTCAGCTTCTTGTTGCGGTTAGGGTTATGTTTAGGGTTGTTAGGAAAGAGTGAAGACGCAGAGTCCTGTTGAGTGTGGGGTTGCGTAAAGGCTCCCCCAGGGAGTTCAGGTGTACCCAAAGGCTTCCGCTGAGAGCACTTTTTGATGGCAGAAAGTGGCACCGTACGTGTTTTTTCGGGTCTAACTCGGGTTCAGCTTCTTGTTGCGGTTAGGGTTATGTTTAGGGTTGTTAGGAAAGAGTGAAGACGCAGAGTCCTGTTGAGTGTGGGGTTGCATAAAGGCTCCCCCAGGGAGTTCAGGTGTACCCAAAGGCTTCCGCTGAGAGCACTTTTTGATGGCAGAAAGTGGCACCGTACGTGTTTTTTCGGGTCTAACTCGGGTTCAGCTTCTTGTTGCGGTTAGGGTTATGTTTAGGGTTGTTAGGAAAGAGTGAAGACGCAGAGTCCTGTTGAGTGTGGGGTTGCGTAAAGGCTCCCCCAGGGAGTTCAGGTGTACCCAAAGGCTTCCGCTGAGAGCACTTTTTGATGGCAGAAAGTGGCACCGTACGTGTTTTTTCGGGTCTAACTCGGGTTCAGCTTCTTGTTGCGGTTAGGGTTATGTTTAGGGTTGTTAGGAAAGAGTGAAGACGCAGAGTCCTGTTGAGTGTGGGGTTGCGTAAAGGCTCCCCCAGGGAGTTCAGGTGTACCCAAAGGCTTCCGCTGAGAGCACTTTTTGATGGCAGAAAGTGGCACCGTACGTGTTTTTTCGGGTCTAACTCGGGTTCAGCTTCTTGTTGCGGTTAGGGTTATGTTTAGGGTTGTTAGGAAAGAGTGAAGAGGCAGAGTCCTGTTGAGTGTGGGGTTGCGTAAAGGCTCCCCCAGGGAGTTCAGGTGTACCCAAAGGCTTCCGCTGAGAGCACTTTTTGATGGCAGAAAGTGGCACCGTACGTGTTTTTTCGGGTCTAACTCGGGTTCAGCTTCTTGTTGCGGTTAGGGTTATGTTTAGGGTTGCTAGGAAAGAGTGAAGACGCAGAGTCCTGTTGAGTGTGGGGTTGCGTAAAGGCTCCCCCAGGGAGTTCAGGTGTACCCAAAGGCTTCCGCTGAGAGCACTTTTTGATGGCAGAAAGTGGCACCGTACGTGTTTTTTCGGGTCTAACTCGGGTTCAGCTTCTTGTTGCGGTTAGGGTTATGTTTAGGGTTGTTAGGAAAGAGTGAAGACGCAGAGTCCTGTTGAGTGTGGGGTTGCGTAAAGGCTCCCCCAGGGAGTTCAGGTGTACCCAAAGGCTTCCGCTGAGAGCACTTTTTGATGGCAGAAAGTGGCACCGTACGTGTTTTTTCGGGTCTAACTCGGGTTCAGCTTCTTGTTGCGGTTAGGGTTATGTTTAGGGTTGTTAGGAAAGAGTGAAGACGCAGAGTCCTGTTGAGTGTGGGGTTGCGTAAAGGCTCCCCCAGGGAGTTCAGGTGTACCCAAAGGCTTCCGCTGAGAGCACTTTTTGATGGCAGAAAGTGGCACCGTACGTGTTTTTTCGGGTCTAACTCGGGTTCAGCTTCTTGTTGCGGTAAGGGTTATGTTTAGGGTTGCTAGGAAAGAGTGAAGACGCAGAGTCCTGTTGAGTGTGGGGTTGCGTAAAGGCTCCCCCAGGGAGTTCAGGTGTACCCAAAGGCTTCCGCTGAGAGCACTTTTGGATGGCAGAAAGTGGCACCGTACGTGTTTTTTCGGGTCTAACTCGGGTTGAGCTTCTTGTTGCGGTTAGGGTTCTGTTTAGGGTTGTTAGGAAAGAGTGAAGACGCAGAGTCCTGTTGAGTGTGGGGTTGCGTAAAGGCTCCCCCAGGGAGTTCAGGTGTACCCAAAGGCTTCCGCTGAGAGCACTTTTTGATGGCAGAAAGTGGCACCGTACGTGTTTTTTCGGGTCTAACTCGGGTTCAGCTTCTTGTTGCGGTTAGGGTTATGTTTAGGGTTGTTAGGAAAGAGTGAAGACGCAGAGTCCTATTGAGTGTGGGGTTGCGTAAAGGCTCCCCCAGGGAGTTCAGGTGTACCCAAAGGCTTCCGCTGAGAGCACTTTTTGATGGCAGAAAGTGGCACCGTACGTGTTTTTTCGGGTCTAACTCGGGTTCAGCTTCTTGTTGCGGTTAGGGTTATGTTTAGGGTTGCTAGGAAAGAGTGAAGACGCAGAGTCCTGTTGAGTGTGGGGTTGCGTAAAGGCTCCCCCAGGGAGTTCAGGTGTACCCAAAGGCTTCCGCTGAGAGCACTTTTGGATGGCAGAAAGTGGCACCGTACGTGTTTTTTCGGGTCTAACTCGGGTTCAGCTTCTTGTTGCGGTTAGGGTTATGTTTAGGGTTGTTAGGAAAGAGTGAAGACGCAGAGTCCTGTTGAGTGTGGGGTTGCGTAAAGGCTCCCCCAGGGAGTTCAGGTGTACCCAAAGGCTTCCGCTGAGAGCACTTTTTGATGGCAGAAAGTGGCACCGTACGTGTTTTTTCGGGTCTAACTCGGGTTCAGCTTCTTGTTGCGGTTAGGGTTATGTTTAGGGTTGTTAGGAAAGAGTGAAGACGCAGAGTCCTGTTGAGTGTGGGGTTGCATAAAGGCTCCCCCAGGGAGTTCAGGTGTACCCAAAGGCTTCCGCTGAGAGCACTTTTTGATGGCAGAAAGTGGCACCGTACGTGTTTTTTCGGGTCTAACTCGGGTTCAGCTTCTTGTTGCGGTTAGGGTTATGTTTAGGGTTGCTAGGAAAGAGTGAAGACGCAGAGTCCTGTTGAGTGTGGGGTTGCGTAAAGGCTCCCCCAGGGAGTTCAGGTGTACCCAAAGGCTTCCGCTGAGAGCACTTTTTGATGGCAGAAAGTGGCACCGTACGTGTTTTTTCGGGTCTAACTCGGGTTCAGCTTCTTGTTGCGGTTAGGGTTATGTTTAGGGTTGTTAGGAAAGAGTGAAGACGCAGAGTCCTGTTGAGTGTGGGGTTGCGTAAAGGCTCCCCCAGGGAGTTCAGGTGTACCCAAAGGCTTCCGCTGAGAGCACTTTTTGATGGCAGAAAGTGGCACCGTACGTGTTTTTTCGGGTCTAACTCGGGTTCAGCTTCTTGTTCCGGTTAGGCTTATGTTTAGGGTTGTTAGGAAAGAGTGAAGACGCAGAGTCCTGTTGAGTGTGGGGTTGCGTAAAGGCTCCCCCAGGGAGTTCAGGTGTACCCAAAGGCTTCCGCTGAGAGCACTTTTTGATGGCAGAAAGTGGCACCGTACGTGTTTTTTCGGGTCTAACTCGGGTTCAGCTTCTTGTTGCGGTTAGGGTTATGTTTAGGGTTGCTAGGAAAGAGTGAAGACGCAGAGTCCTGTTGAGTGTGGGGTTGCGTAAAGGCTCCCCCAGGGAGTTCAGGTGTACCCAAAGGCTTCCGCTGAGAGCACTTTTGGATGGCAGAAAGTGGCACCGTACGTGTTTTTTCGGGTCTAACTCGGGTTGAGCTTCTTGTTGCGGTTAGGGTTATGTTTAGGGTTGTTAGGAAAGAGTGAAGACGCAGAGTCCTGTTGAGTGTGGGGTTGCGTAAAGGCTCCCCCAGGGAGTTCAGGTGTACCCAAAGGCTTCCGCTGAGAGCACTTTTTGATGGCAGAAAGTGGCACCGTACGTGTTTTTTCGGGTCTAACTCGGGTTCAGCTTCTTGTTGCGGTTAGGGTTATGTTTAGGGTTGTTAGGAAAGAGTGAAGACGCAGAGTCCTATTGAGTGTGGGGTTGCGTAAAGGCTCCCCCAGGGAGTTCAGGTGTACCCAAAGGCTTCCGCTGAGAGCACTTTTTGATGGCAGAAAGTGGCACCGTACGTGTTTTTTCGGGTCTAACTCGGGTTCAGCTTCTTGTTGCGGTTAGGGTTATGTTTAGGGTTGCTAGGAAAGAGTGAAGACGCAGAGTCCTGTTGAGTGTGGGGTTGCGTAAAGGCTCCCCCAGGGAGTTCAGGTGTACCCAAAGGCTTCCGCTGAGAGCACTTTTGGATGGCAGAAAGTGGCACCGTACGTGTTTTTTCGGGTCTAACTCGGGTTGAGCTTCTTGTTGCGGTTAGGGTTATGTTTAGGGTTGTTAGGAAAGAGTGAAGACGCAGAGTCCTGTTGAGTGTGGGGTTGCGTAAAGGCTCCCCCAGGGAGTTCAGGTGTACCCAAAGGCTTCCGCTGAGAGCACTTTTTGATGGCAGAAAGTGGCACCGTACGTGTTTTTTCGGGTCTAACTCGGGTTCAGCTTCTTGTTGCGGTTAGGGTTATGTTTAGGGTTGTTAGGAAAGAGTGAAGACGCAGAGTCCTGTTGAGTGTGGGGTTGCGTAAAGGCTCCCCCAGGGAGTTCAGGTGTACCCAAAGGCTTCTGCTGAGAGCACTTTTGGATGGCAGAAAGTGGCACCGTACGTGTTTTTTCGGGTCTAACTCGGGTTCAGCTTCTTGTTGCGGTTAGGGTTATGTTTAGGGTTGTTAGGAAAGAGTGAAGACGCAGAGTCCTGTTGAGTGTGGGGTTGCGTAAAGGCTCCCCCAGGGAGTTCAGGTGTACCCAAAGGCTTCCGCTGAGAGCACTTTTTGATGGCAGAAAGTGGCACCGTACGTGTTTTTTCGGGTCTAACTCGGGTTCAGCTTCTTGTTGCGGTTAGGGTTATGTTTAGGGTTGTTAGGAAAGAGTGAAGACGCAGAGTCCTGTTGAGTGTGGGGTTGCATAAAGGCTCCCCCAGGGAGTTCAGGTGTACCCAAAGGCTTCCGCTGAGAGCACTTTTTGATGGCAGAAAGTGGCACCGTACGTGTTTTTTCGGGTCTAACTCGGGTTCAGCTTCTTGTTGCGGTTAGGGTTATGTTTAGGGTTGTTAGGAAAGAGTGAAGACGCAGAGTCCTGTTGAGTGTGGGGTTGCGTAAAGGCTCCCCCAGGGAGTTCAGGTGTACCCAAAGGCTTCCGCTGAGAGCACTTTTTGATGGCAGAAAGTGGCACTGTACGTGTTTTTTCGGGTCTAACTCAGGTTCAGCTTCTTGTTGCGGTTAGGGTTATGTTTAGGGTTGTTAGGAAAGAGTGAAGACGCAGAGTCCTGTTGAGTGTGGGGTTGCGTAAAGGCTCCCCCAGGGAGTTCAGGTGTACCCAAAGGCTTCCGCTGAGAGCACTTTTTGATGGCAGAAAGTGGCACCGTACGTGTTTTTTCGGGTCTAACTCGGGTTGAGCTTCTTGTTGCGGTTAGGGTTATGTTTAGGGTTGTTAGGAAAGAGTGAAGACGCAGAGTCCTGTTGAGTGTGGGGTTGCGTAAAGGCTCCCCCAGGGAGTTCAGGTGTACCCAAAGGCTTCCGCTGAGAGCACTTTTTGATGGCAGAAAGTGGCACCGTACGTGTTTTTTCGGGTCTAACTCGGGTTCAGCTTCTTGTTGCGGTTAGGGTTATGTTTAGGGTTGTTAGGAAAGAGTGAAGACGCAGAGTCCTGTTGAGTGTGGGGTTGCGTAAAGGCTCCCCCAGGGAGTTCAGGTGTACCCAAAGGCTTCCGCTGAGAGCACTTTTTGATGGCAGAAAGTGGCACCGTACGTGTTTTTTCGGGTCTAACTCGGGTTCAGCTTCTTGTTGCGGTTAGGGTTATGTTTAGGGTTGTTAGGAAAGAGTGAAGACGCAGAGTCCTGTTGAGTGTGGGGTTGCGTAAAGGCTCCCCCAGGGAGTTCAGGTGTACCCAAAGGCTTCCGCTGAGAGCACTTTTTGATGGCAGAAAGTGGCACCGTACGTGTTTTTTCGGGTCTAACTCGGGTTCAGCTTCTTGTTGCGGTTAGGGTTATGTTTAGGGTTGTTAGGAAAGAGTGAAGACGCAGAGTCCTGTTGAGTGTGGGGTTGCGTAAAGGCTCCCCCAGGGAGTTCAGGTGTACCCAAAGGCTTCCGCTGAGAGCACTTTTGATGGCAGAAAGTGGCACCGTACGTGTTTTTTCGGGTCTAACTCGGGTTCAGCTTCTTGTTGCGGTTAGGGTTATGTTTAGGGTTGTTAGGAAAGAGTGAAGACGCAGAGTCCTGTTGAGTGTGGGGTTGCGTAAAGGCTCCCCCAGGGAGTTCAGGTGTACCCAAAGGCTTCCGCTGAGAGCACTTTTTGATGGCAGAAAGTGGCACCGTACGTGTTTTTTCGGGTCTAACTCGGGTTCAGCTTCTTGTTGCGGTTAGGGTTATGTTTAGGGTTGTTAGGAAAGAGTGAAGACGCAGAGTCCTGTTGAGTGTGGGGTTGCGTAAAGGCTCCCCCAGGGAGTTCAGGTGTACCCAAAGGCTTCCGCTGAGAGCACTTTTTGATGGCAGAAAGTGGCACCGTACGTGTTTTTTCGGGTCTAACTCGGGTTCAGCTTCTTGTTGCGGTTAGGGTTATGTTTAGGGTTGTTAGGAAAGAGTGAAGACGCAGAGTCCTGTTGAGTGTGGGGTTGCGTAAAGGCTCCCCCAGGGAGTTCAGGTGTACCCAAAGGCTTCCGCTGAGAGCACTTTTTGATGGCAGAAAGTGGCACCGTACGTGTTTTTTCGGGTCTAACTCGGGTTCAGCTTCTTGTTGCGGTTAGGGTTATGTTTAGGGTTGTTAGGAAAGAGTGAAGACGCAGAGTCCTGTTGAGTGTGGGGTTGCGTAAAGGCTCCCCCAGGGAGTTCAGGTGTACCCAAAGGCTTCCGCTGAGAGCACTTTTTGGATGGCAGAAAGTGGCACCGTACGTGTTTTTTCGGGTCTAACTCGGGTTCAGCTTCTTGTTGCGGTTAGGGTTATGTTTAGGGTTGTTAGGAAAGAGTGAAGACGCAGAGTCCTGTTGAGTGTGGGGTTGCGTAAAGGCTCCCCCAGGGAGTTCAGGTGTACCCAAAGGCTTCCGCTGAGAGCACTTTTTGATGGCAGAAAGTGGCACCGTACGTGTTTTTTCGGGTCTAACTCGGGTTCAGCTTCTTGTTGCGGTTAGGGTTATGTTTAGGGTTGTTAGGAAAGAGTGAAGACGCAGAGTCCTGTTGAGTGTGGGGTTGCGTAAAGGCTCCCCCAGGGAGTTCAGGTGTACCCAAAGGCTTCCGCTGAGAGCACTTTTTGATGGCAGAAAGTGGCACCGTACGTGTTTTTTCGGGTCTAACTCGGGTTCAGCTTCTTGTTGCGGTTAGGGTTATGTTTAGGGTTGTTAGGAAAGAGTGAAGACGCAGAGTCCTGTTGAGTGTGGGGTTGCGTAAAGGCTCCCCCAGGGAGTTCAGGTGTACCCAAAGGCTTCCGCTGAGAGCACTTTTTGATGGCAGAAAGTGGCACCGTACGTGTTTTTTCGGGTCTAACTCGGGTTCAGCTTCTTGTTGCGGTTAGGGTTATGTTTAGGGTTGTTAGGAAAGAGTGAAGACGCAGAGTCCTGTTGAGTGTGGGGTTGCGTAAAGGCTCCCCCAGGGAGTTCAGGTGTACCCAAAGGCTTCCGCTGAGAGCACTTTTTGATGGCAGAAAGTGGCACCGTACGTGTTTTTTCGGGTCTAACTCGGGTTCAGCTTCTTGTTGCGGTTAGGGTTATGTTTAGGGTTGTTAGGAAAGAGTGAAGACGCAGAGTCCTGTTGAGTGTGGGGTTGCGTAAAGGCTCCCCCAGGGAGTTCAGGTGTACCCAAAGGCTTCCGCTGAGAGCACTTTTTGATGGCAGAAAGTGGCACCGTACGTGTTTTTTCGGGTCTAACTCGGGTTCAGCTTCTTGTTGCGGTTAGGGTTATGTTTAGGGTTGTTAGGAAAGAGTGAAGACGCAGAGTCCTGTTGAGTGTGGGGTTGCGTAAAGGCTCCCCCAGGGAGTTCAGGTGTACCCAAAGGCTTCCGCTGAGAGCACTTTTTGATGGCAGAAAGTGGCACCGTACGTGTTTTTTCGGGTCTAACTCGGGTTCAGCTTCTTGTTGCGGTTAGGGTTATGTTTAGGGTTGTTAGGAAAGAGTGAAGACGCAGAGTCCTGTTGAGTGTGGGGTTGCGTAAAGGCTCCCCCAGGGAGTTCAGGTGTACCCAAAGGCTTCCGCTGAGAGCACTTTTTGATGGCAGAAAGTGGCACCGTACGTGTTTTTTCGGGTCTAACTCGGGTTCAGCTTCTTGTTGCGGTTAGGGTTATGTTTAGGGTTGTTAGGAAAGAGTGAAGACGCAGAGTCCTGTTGAGTGTGGGGTTGCGTAAAGGCTCCCCCAGGGAGTTCAGGTGTACCCAAAGGCTTCCGCTGAGAGCACTTTTTGGATGGCAGAAAGTGGCACCGTACGTGTTTTTTCGGGTCTAACTCGGGTTCAGCTTCTTGTTGCGGTTAGGGTTATGTTTAGGGTTGTTAGGAAAGAGTGAAGACGCAGAGTCCTGTTGAGTGTGGGGTTGCGTAAAGGCTCCCCCAGGGAGTTCAGGTGTACCCAAAGGCTTCCGCTGAGAGCACTTTTTGATGGCAGAAAGTGGCACCGTACGTGTTTTTTCGGGTCTAACTCGGGTTCAGCTTCTTGTTGCGGTTAGGGTT
Source organism: Anser anser (assembly GCF_964211835.1). NCBI lineage: Eukaryota > Metazoa > Chordata > Aves > Anseriformes > Anatidae > Anser > Anser anser. The sequence goes on along the minus strand of NW_028154003.1, from coordinate 2,516 downwards.
ATGTTTAGGGTTGTTAGGAAAGAGTGAAGACGCAGAGTCCTGTTGAGTGTGGGGTTGCGTAAAGGCTCCCCCAGGGAGTTCAGGTGTACCCAAAGGCTTCCGCTGAGAGCACTTTTTGATGGCAGAAAGTGGCACCGTACGTGTTTTTTCGGGTCTAACTCGGGTTCAGCTTCTTGTTGCGGTTAGGGTTATGTTTAGGGTTGTTAGGAAAGAGTGAAGACGCAGAGTCCTGTTGAGTGTGGGGTTGCGTAAAGGCTCCCCCAGGGAGTTCAGGTGTACCCAAAGGCTTCCGCTGAGAGCACTTTTTGATGGCAGAAAGTGGCACCGTACGTGTTTTTTCGGGTCTAACTCGGGTTCAGCTTCTTGTTGCGGTTAGGGTTATGTTTAGGGTTGTTAGGAAAGAGTGAAGACGCAGAGTCCTGTTGAGTGTGGGGTTGCGTAAAGGCTCCCCCAGGGAGTTCAGGTGTACCCAAAGGCTTCCGCTGAGAGCACTTTTGGATGGCAGAAAGTGGCACCGTACGTGTTTTTTCGGGTCTAACTCGGGTTCAGCTTCTTGTTGCGGTTAGGGTTATGTTTAGGGTTGTTAGGAAAGAGTGAAGACGCAGAGTCCTGTTGAGTGTGGGGTTGCGTAAAGGCTCCCCCAGGGAGTTCAGGTGTACCCAAAGGCTTCCGCTGAGAGCACTTTTGGATGGCAGAAAGTGGCACCGTACGTGTTTTTTCGGGTCTAACTCGGGTTCAGCTTCTTGTTGCGGTTAGGGTTATGTTTAGGGTTGTTAGGAAAGAGTGAAGACGCAGAGTCCTGTTGAGTGTGGGGTTGCGTAAAGGCTCCCCCAGGGAGTTCAGGTGTACCCAAAGGCTTCCGCTGAGAGCACTTTTTGATGGCAGAAAGTGGCACCGTACGTGTTTTTTCGGGTCTAACTCGGGTTCAGCTTCTTGTTGCGGTTAGGGTTATGTTTAGGGTTGTTAGGAAAGAGTGAAGACGCAGAGTCCTGTTGAGTGTGGGGTTGCGTAAAGGCTCCCCCAGGGAGTTCAGGTGTACCCAAAGGCTTCCGCTGAGAGCACTTTTTGATGGCAGAAAGTGGCACCGTACGTGTTTTTTCGGGTCTAACTCGGGTTCAGCTTCTTGTTGCGGTTAGGGTTATGTTTAGGGTTGTTAGGAAAGAGTGAAGACGCAGAGTCCTGTTGAGTGTGGGGTTGCGTAAAGGCTCCCCCAGGGAGTTCAGGTGTACCCAAAGGCTTCCGCTGAGAGCACTTTTGGATGGCAGAAAGTGGCACCGTACGTGTTTTTTCGGGTCTAACTCGGGTTCAGCTTCTTGTTGCGGTTAGGGTTATGTTTAGGGTTGTTAGGAAAGAGTGAAGACGCAGAGTCCTGTTGAGTGTGGGGTTGCGTAAAGGCTCCCCCAGGGAGTTCAGGTGTACCCAAAGGCTTCCGCTGAGAGCACTTTTTGATGGCAGAAAGTGGCACCGTACGTGTTTTTTCGGGTCTAACTCGGGTTCAGCTTCTTGTTGCGGTTAGGGTTATGTTTAGGGTTGTTAGGAAAGAGTGAAGACGCAGAGTCCTGTTGAGTGTGGGGTTGCGTAAAGGCTCCCCCAGGGAGTTCAGGTGTACCCAAAGGCTTCCGCTGAGAGCACTTTTTGATGGCAGAAAGTGGCACCGTACGTGTTTTTTCGGGTCTAACTCGGGTTCAGCTTCTTGTTGCGGTTAGGGTTATGTTTAGGGTTGTTAGGAAAGAGTGAAGACGCAGAGTCCTGTTGAGTGTGGGGTTGCGTAAAGGCTCCCCCAGGGAGTTCAGGTGTACCCAAAGGCTTCCGCTGAGAGCACTTTTTGATGGCAGAAAGTGGCACCGTACGTGTTTTTTCGGGTCTAACTCGGGTTCAGCTTCTTGTTGCGGTTAAGGGTTATGTTTAGGGTTGTTAGGAAAGAGTGAAGACGCAGAGTCCTGTTGAGTGTGGGGTTGCGTAAAGGCTCCCCCAGGGAGTTCAGGTGTACCCAAAGGCTTCCGCTGAGAGCACTTTTGATGGCAGAAAGTGGCACCGTACGTGTTTTTTCGGGTCTAACTCGGGTTCAGCTTCTTGTTGCGGTCAGGGTTATGTTTAGGGTTGTTAGGAAAGAGTGAAGACGCAGAGTCCTGTTGAGTGTGGGGTTGCGTAAAGGCTCCCCCAGGGAGTTCAGGTGTACCCAAAGGCTTCCGCTCAGAGCACTTTTGATGGCAGAAAGTGGCACCGTACGTGTTTTTTCGGGTCTAACTCGGGTTCAGCTTCTTGTTCCGGTTAGGGTTATGTTTAGGGTTGTTAGGAAAGAGTGAAGACGCAGAGTCCTGTTGAGTGTGGGGTTGCGTAAAGGCTCCCCCAGGGAGTTCAGGTGTACCCAAAGGCTTCCGCTGAGAGCACTTTTTGATGGCAGAAAGTGGCACCGTACGTGTTTTTTCGGGTCTAACTCGGGTTCAGCTTCTTGTTGCGGTTAGGGTTATGTTTAGGGTTGTTAGGAAAGAGTGAAGACGCAGAGTCCTGTTGAG
>NW_028154004.1:0-121303 GCF_964211835.1 Anser anser | reverse complement strand
GCAGTGCATTCCCGGTGGTGTCAGTGCACTCTCTCGACTCACTGCAGTGCATCCCCAGTGGTGCTAGTGCACTCTGGACTCACTGCAGTGCATCCCCAGTGGTGCCAGTGCACTCTCTGGACTCACTGCACTGCATCCCCAGTGGTGCCAGTGCACTCTCCGGACTCACTGCAGTGCATTCCCGATGGTGCCAGTGCACTCTCTGGACTCACTGCACTGCATCCCCAGTGGTGCAAGTGCAGTCTCTGCACTCACTGAAGTGCATCCCCAGTGGTGCCAGTGCACTCTCTGGACTCACTGCACTGCATCCCCAGTGGTGCCAGTGCACTCTCTGGACTCACTGCACTGCATCCCCAGTGGTGCCAGTGCACTCTCTGGACTCACCGCACTGCACCCTAAGTGGTGCCAGTGCACTCTCTGGACTCACTGCACCGCATCCCCAGTGGTGCCAGTGCACTCTCTAGAGTCACTGCGCTGCATCCCCAGTGGTGCCAGTGCACTCTCTGGACTCACTGTACTGCATCCCCAGTGGTGCCAAAGCACTCTCTGGACTCCCGCCACCGCATCCCCAGTGGTTCCAGTGCACTCTCTGGACTCACTGCACTGCATCCCCAGTGGTGCCAGTGCACTCTCTGGACTCACTGCACCGCATCACCAGTGGTGCCAGTGCACTCTCTGGAGTGACTGCAGTGCATCCCCAGTGGTGCCAGTGCACTCTCTGGACTCACTGCACTGCATCTCCAGTGGTGCCAGTGCACTCTCTGGACTCACTGCACTGCATCCCCAGTGGTGCCAATGCACTCTCTGGACTCACTGCTGTGCATCCCCAGTGGTGCCAGTGCACTCTGTGGACTCACTACACTGCATCCCCAGTGGTGCCAGTGCACTCTCTGGACTCACTGCACTGCATCCCCAGTGGTGTCAGTGCACTCTCTGGACTCACTGCACTGCATCCCCAGTGGTGCCAGTGCACTCTCTGGACTCACTGCAGTGCATCCCAAGTGGTGCCAATGCAATCTCTGGACTCACTGCAGTGCATCCCCAGTGGTGCCAGTACACTCACTGGACTCACTGCACTGCATCCCCAGTGGTGCCAGTGCAGTCTCTGGACTCACTGAAGTGCATCTCCAGTGGTGCCAGTGCACTCTCTGGACTCACTGCACTGCAGCCCCAGTGGAGCCAGTGCACTCTCTGGACTCACGGCACTGCATCCCCAGTGGTGCCAGTGCACTCTCTGGACTCACTGCACTGCATCTCCAATGGTGCCAGTGCACTCTCTGGACTCACTGCACTGCATCCCCAGTGGTGCCAATGCACTCTCTGGACTCACTGCAGTGCATCCCCAGTGGTGCCAGTGCACTCTCTGGACTCACTGTACTGCATCCCCAGTGGTGCCAGTGCACTCTCTGGACTCACTGCACTGCATCTCCAATGGTGCCAGTGCACTCTCTGGACTCACTGTACTGCATCCCCAGTGGTGCCAGTGCACTCTCTGGACTCACTGCACTGCATCCCCAGTGGTGCCAGTGCACTCTCTGGACTCACTGCAGTGCATCCCCAGTGGTGCCAGTGCACTCTCTGGACTCACTGCACTGCATCTCCAATGGTGCCAGTGCACTCTCTGGACTCACTGCACTGCATCCCCAGTGGTGTTAATGCACTCTCTGGACTCACTGCTGTGCATCCCCAGTGGTGCCAGTGCACTCTCTGGACTCACTGCACTGCTTCCCCAGTGGTGCCTGTGCACTCTCTGGAGTAACTGCAGTGCACCCCCAGCGGTGCCAAAGCACTCTCTGGACTCCCGGCACCGCATCCCCAGTGGTGCCAGTGCACTCTCTGGGCTCACTGCAGTGCATCCCCAGTGGTGCCAGTGCACTCTCTGGAGTCACTGCACTGCATCCCCAGTGGTGCCAATGCACTCTCTGGACCTCCGGCACCGCATCCCCAGTGGAGCCAGTGCACTCTCTGGACTCGCGGCACTGCATCCCCAGTGGTTCCAGTGCACTCTCTCGAGTCACTGCACTACATCCCCAGTTGTGCCAGTGCACTCACTGGACTCACTGTACTGCATCATCAGTGGTGCCAGTGCACTCTCTGGACTCACTGCACTGCATCCCCAGTGGTGCCAGTGCACTCTCTGGACTCACTGCAGTGCATCCCCAGTGGAGCCAGTGCACTCTCTGGACTCACTGAAGTGCATGCTCTGTGGTGCCAGTGCACTCTCTGGACTCACTGCACTGCATCCCCAGTGGTGCCAGTGAACTCACTGGACTCACTGCACTGCATCCCCAGTGGTGCCAGTGCACTCTCTGGCGTCACTGCACTGCATCCCCAGTGGTGCCAGTGCACTCTCTGGAGTGACTGCAGTGCATCCCCAGTGGTGCCAGTGCACTCTCTGGACTCGCATCACTGCATCCCCAGTTGTGCCAGTGCACTCTCTGGACTCGCGTCACTGCATCCCCAGTGGTGCCAGTGCACTCTCTGGACTCACTGCACTGCATTCCCGGTGGTGCCAGTGCACTCTCTGGACTCACTGCATTGCATCCCCAGTGGTGCTAGTGCACTCTGGACTCACTGCAGTGCATCCCCAGAGGTGCCAGTGCACTCTCTGGACTCACTGCACTGCATCCCCAGTGGTGCCAGTGCACTCTCTGGACTCACTGCAGTGCATTCCCGGTGATGAAAGTGCAATCTCTGGACTCACTGCAGTGCATCCCCAGTGGTGCTACTGCACTCTGGACTCACTGCAGTGCATCCCCAGTGGTGCCAGTGCACTCTCTGGACTCACTGCACTGCATCCCCAGTGGTGCCAGTGCACTCTCTGGACTCACTGTACTGCATCCCCAGTGGTGCCAGTGCACTCTCTGGACTCACCGCACTGCACCCTGAGTGTTGCCAGTGCACTCTCTGGACTCACTGCACCGCATCCCCAGTGGTGCCAGTGCACTCTCTAGAGTCACTGCGCTGCATCCCCAGTGGTGCCAGTGCACTCTCTGGACTCACTGTACTGCATCCCCAGTGGTGCCAAAGCACTCTCTGGACTCCCGCCACCGCATCCCCAGTGGTTCCAGTGCACTCTCTGGACTCACTGCACTGCTTCCCCAGTGGTGCCAGTGCACTCTCTGGACTCACTGCACCGCATCCCCAGTGGTGCCAGTGCACTCTCTGGAGTGACTGCAGTGCATCCCCAGTGGTGCCAGTGCACTCTCTGGACTCGCGTCAATGCATCCCCAGTGGTGCTAATGCACTCTCTGGACTCACTGCACTGCATCCCGAGTGGTGCCAGTGCACTCTCTGGACTCACTGCAGTGCATCCCCAGTGGTGCCAGTGCACTCTCTGGACTCACTGCACTGCATCCCCAGTGCTGCCAGTGCTCTCTCTGGACTCACTGCAGTGCATTCTCACTGGTGCCAGAGCACTCTCTGGACTCACTGCGCTGCATCCCCAGTGGTGCCAGTACACTCACTGGACTCACTGCACTGCATCCCCAGTGGTGCCAGTGCAGTCTCTACACTCACTGAAGTGCATCTCCAGTGGTGCCAGTGAACTCTCTGGACTCACTGCACTGCATCCCCAGTGGTGCCAGTGCACTCTCTGGACTCACTGCACTGCATCCCTAGTGGTGCCAGGGCACTCTCTGCAGACACTGCAGTGCATTCCCAAAGGTGACAGTGCACTCTCTGGACTCACTGCAGTGCATCCCCAGTGGAGCCAGTGCACTCTCTGGACTCACTGAAGTGCATGCTCTGTGGTGCCAGTGCACTCTCTGGACTCACTGCAGTGCATCCCCAGTGGTGCCAGTGAACTCACTGGACTCACTGCACCTCATCCCCAGTGGTGCCAGTGCACTCTCTGGACTCACTGCAGGGCATCCCCAGTGGTGCCAGAGCACTCTCTGGACTCACTGCACTGCATCCCCAGTGGTGCCAGTGCACTCACTGGACTCACTGTAGTGCATCCCCAGTGGTGCCAGTGCACTCTCTGGACTCACTGCACTGCATCCCCAGTGGTGCCAGTGCACTCTCTGGACTCACTGCGCTGCATCCCCAGTGGTGCCAGTGCACTCTCTGGACTCACTGCACTGCATCCCCAGTGCTGCCAGTGCACTCTCTGGACTCACTGCAGGGCATCCCCGGTGGAGCCAGTGTACTCTCAGGACTCACTGCAGTGCATCCCCAGTGGTGCCAGTGCACTCTCTGGACTCACTGCACTGCATCCCCAGTGGTGCCAGTGCACTCTCTGGACTCACTGCACTGAATCCCCAGTGGTGCCAGTGCACTCTCTGGAGTGACTGCAGTGCATCCCCAGTGGTGCCAGTGCACTCTCTGGACTCCCGTCACTGCATCCCCAGTTGTGCCAGTGCACTCTCTGGACTCGCGTCACTGCATCCCCAGTGGTGCCAGTGCACTCTCTGGACTCACTGCAGTGCATTCCCTGTGGTGTCAGTGCACTCTCTCGACTCACTGCAGTGCATCCCCAGTGGTGCTAGTGCACTCTGGACTCACTGCAGTGCATCCCCAGTGGTGCCAGTGCACTCTCTGGACTCACTGCACTGCATCCCCAGTGGTGCCAGTGCACTCTCTGGACTCACTGCAGTGCATTCCCGGTGGTGCCAGTGCACTCTCTGGACTCACTGCAGTGCATCCCCAGTGGTGCTACTGCACTCTGGACTCACTGCAGTGCATCCCCAGTGGTGCCAGTGCACTCTCTGGACTCACTGCACTGCATCCCCAGTGGTGCCAGTGCACTCTCTGGACTCACTGTACTGCATCCCCAGTGGTGCCAGTGCACTCTCTGGACTCACCGCACTGCACCCTGAGTGGTGCCAGTGCACTCTCTGGACTCACTGCACCGCATCCCCAGTGGTGCCAGTGCACTCTCTAGAGTCACTGCGCTGCATCCCCAGTGGTGCCAGTGCACTCTCTGGACTCACTGTACTGCATCCCCAGTGGTGCCAAAGCACTCTCTGGACTCCCGCCACCGCATCCCCAGTGGTTCCAGTGCACTCTCTGGACTCACTGCACCGCATCACCAGTGGTGCCAGTGCACTCTCTGGAGTGACTGCAGTGCATCCCCAGTGGTGCCAGTGCACTCTCTGGACTCGCGTCAATGCATCCCCAGTGGTGCTAATGCACTCTCTGGACTCACTGCAGTGCATCCCCAGTGGTGCCAGTGCACTCTCTGGACTCACTGCACTGCATCCCCAGTGGTGCCAGTGCACTCTCTGGACTCACTGCACTGCATCCCCAGTGCTGCCAGTGCTCTCTCTGGACTCACTGCAGTGCATCCCCAGTGGTGCCAGTGCACTCTCTGGACTCACTGCACTGCATCTCCAGTGGTGCCAGTGCACTCTCTGGACTCACTGCACTGCATCCCCAGTGGTGCCAATGCACTCTCTGGACTCACTGCTGTGCATCCCCAGTGGTGCCAGTGCACTCTCTGGACTCACTGTACTGCATCCCCAGTGGTGCCAGTGCACTCTCTGGACTCACTGCACTGCATCCCCAGTGGTGTCAGTGCACTCTCTGGACTCACTGCACTGCATCCCCAGTGGTGCAAGTGCACTCTCTGGACTCACTGCAGTGCATCCCAAGTGGTGCCAATGCAATCTCTGGACTCACTGCAGTGCATCCCCAGTGGTGCCAGTACACTCACTGGACTCACTGCACTGCATCCCCAGTGGTGCCAGTGCAGTCTCTGCACTCACTGAAGTGCATCTCCAGAGGTGCCAGTGAACTCTCTGGACTCACTGCAGTGCATCCCCAGTGGTGCCAGTGCACTCTCTGGACTCACTGCACTGCATCCCCAGTGGTGCCAGTGCAGTCTCTGGACTCACGGCACTGCATCCCCAGTGGTGCCAGTGCACTCTCTGGACTCACTGCACTGCATCTCCAATGGTGCCAGTGCACTCTCTGGACTCACTGCACTGCATCCCCAGTGGTGCCAATGCACTCTCTGGACTCACTGCAGTGCATCCCCAGTGGTGCCAGTGCACTCTCTGGACTCACTGTACTGCATCCCCAGTGGTGCCAGAGCACTCTCTGGACTCACTGCACTGCATCTCCAATGGTGCCAGTGCACTCTCTGGACTCACTGTACTGCATCCCCAGTGGTGCCAGTGCACTCTCTGGACTCACTGCACTGCATCCCCAGTGGTGCCAGTGCACTCTCTGGACTCACTGCACTGCATCCCCAGTGGTGCCAGTGCACTCTCTGGACTCACTGCACTGCATCTCCAATGGTGCCAGTGCACTCTCTGGACTCACTGCACTGCATCCCCAGTGGTGTTAATGCACTCTCTGGACTCACTGCTGTGCATCCCCAGTGGTGCCAGTGCACTCTCTGGACTCACTGCACTGCTTCCCCAGTGGTGCCTGTGCACTCTCTGGAGTAACTGCAGTGCATCCCCAGCGGTGCCAAAGAAAACTCTGGACTCCCGGCACCGCATCCCCAGTGGTGCCAGTGCACTCTCTGGGCTCACTGCAGTGCATCCCCAGTGGTGCCAGTGCACTCTCTGGACTCACTGCACTGCATCCCCAGTGGTGCCAATGCACTCTCTGGACCTCCGGCACCGCATCCCCAGTGGAGCCAGTGCACTCTCTGGACTCGCGGCACTGCATCCCCAGTGGTTCCAGTGCACTCTCTCGAGTCACTGCACTACATCCCCAGTTGTGCCAGTGCACTCACTGGACTCACTGTACTGCATCATCAGTGGTGCCAGTGCACTCTCTGGACTCACTGCACTGCATCCCCAGTGGTGCCAGTGCACTCTCTGGACTCACTGCAGTGCATCCCCAGTGGAGCCAGTGCACTCTCTGGACTCACTGAAGTGCATGCTCTGTGGTGCCAGTGCACTCTCTGGACTCACTGCAGTGCATCCCCAGTGGTGCCAGTGAACTCACTGGACTCACTGCACTGCATCCCCAGTGGTGCCAGAGCACTCTCTGGACTCACTGCACTGCATCCCCAGTGGTGCCAGTGCACTCACTGGACTCACTGTAGTGCATCCCCAGTGGTGCCAGTGCACTCTCTGGACTCACTGCAGGGCATCCCCAGTGGTGCCAGTGCACTCTCTGGACTCACTGCGCTGCATCCCCAGTGGTGCCAGTGCACTCTCTGGACTCACTGCACTGCATCCCCAGTGCTGCCAGTGCACTCTCTGGACTCACTGCAGGGCATCCCCGGTGGAGCCAGTGTACTCTCAGGACTCACTGCAGTGCATCCCCAGTGGTGCCAGTGCACTCTCTGGACTCACTGCACTGCATCCCCAGTGGTGCCAGTGCACTCTCTGCACTCACTGCACTGCATCCCCAGTGGTGCCAGTGCACTCTCTGGAGTGACTGCAGTGCATCCCCAGTGGTGCCAGTGCACTCTCTGGACTCGCGTCACTGCATCCCCAGTTGTGCCAGTGCACTCTCTGGACTCGCGTCACTGCATCCCCAGAGGTGCCAGTGCACTCTCTGGACTCACTGCACTGCATTCCCGGTGGTGCCAGTGCACTCTCTGGACTCACTGCATTGCATCCCCAGTGGTGCTAGTGCACTCTGGACTCACTGCAGTGCATCCCCAGTGGTGCCAGTGCACTCTCTGGACTCACTGCACTGCATCCCCAGTGGTGCCAGTGCACTCTCTGGACTCACTGCAGTGAATCCCCGGTGGTGCCAGTGCACTCTCTGGACTCACTGCAGTGAATCCCCGGTGGTGCCAGTGCACTCTCTGGACTCACTGCAGTGCATCCCCAGTGGTGCTACTGCACTCTGGACTCACTGCAGTGCATCCACAGTGGTGCCAGTGCACTCTCAGGACTCACTGCACTGCATCCCCAGTGGTGCCAGTGCACTCTCTGGACTCACTGTACTGCATCCCCAGTGGTGCCAGTGCACTCTCTGGACTCACCGCACTGCACCCTGAGTGGTGCCAGTGCACTCTCTGGACTCACTGCACCGCATCCCCAGTGGTGCCAGTGCACTCTCTAGAGTCACTGCGCTGCATCCCCAGTGGTGCCAGTGCACTCTCTGGACTCACTGTACTGCATCCCCAGTGGTGCCAAAGCACTCTCTGGACTCCCGCCACCGCATCCCCAGTGGTTCCAGTGCACTCTCTGGACTCACTGCACTGCATCCCCAGTGGTGCCAGTGCACTCTCTGGACTCACTGCACCGCATCCCCAGTGGTGCCAGTGCACTCTCTGGAGTGACTGCAGTGCATCCCCAGTGGTGCCAGTGCACTCTCTGGACTCGCGTCAATGCATCCCCAGTGGTGCTAATGCACTCTCTGGACTCACTGCACTGCATCCCGAGTGGTGCCAGTGCACTCTCTGGACTCACTGCAGTGCATCCCCAGTGGTGCCAGAGCACTCTCTGGACTCACTGCACTGCATCCCCAGTGCTGCCAGTGCTCTCTCTGGACTCACTGCAGTGCATTCTCACTGGTGCCAGTGCACTCTCTGGACTCACTGCGCTGCATCTCCAGTGGTGCCAGTGAACTCTCTGGACTCACTGCACTGCATCCCCAGTGGTGCCAGTGCACTCTCTGGACTCACTGCACTGCATCCCTAGTGGTGCCAGGGCACTCTCTGCAGACACTGCAGTGCATCCCCAAAGGTGACAGTGCACTCTCTGGACTCACTGCACTGCATCCCCAAAGGTGACAGTGCACTCTCTGGACTCACTGCACTACTCCAGCCGCGGCAGTCGCTCCAGCCGCGGTAGCCCTCCAGCCTCGCAGCCGCGGCAGCCGCGGCAGCCGCTCCAGCCGCGGCAGCCGCTCCACTCGGTAGCGGCTGGAGCGGCTGCCGCGGCTAGAGCGGCTGGAGCGGCTGCCGCGGCTGGAGCTCCTGCCGCGTTTGGAGCGGTTACCGCGGCTGGAGCGGCTGGAGCGGCTGCCGCGGCTGGAGCGGCTGCCGCGGCTGGAGGGGCTAACGCGGCTGGAGAGGCTGACGCGGTTGGAGCGTCTAGAGCGTCTGCCGCGGCTGGAGGGGCTACCGCGGCTGGAGCGGTTGACGCGGCTGGAGCGGAAACCGAGGCTGGAGCGCCACTCTCTGGACTCACTGCAGTGCATCCCCAGTGGTGCCAGTGCACTCTCTGGACTCACTGCACTGCATCCCCAGTGGCGCTATTGCACTCTCTGGACTCACTGCAGTGCATCCCCAGTGGTGCCAGTGCACTCTCTGGACACACTGAAGTGCATTTTCAGTGGTGCCAGTGCACTCTCTGGACTCACTGCACTGCATCCCCAGTGGTGCAGGTGCACTCTCTGGACTCACTGCACTGAAGCCCCAGTGGTGCCAGTGCACTCTCTGGACTCACTGCAGTGCATCCCCAGTGGTGCCAGTGCAGTCTCTGGACTCACTGCACTGCATCCCCAGTGGAGCCAGTGCACTCTGTGGACTCACTGCAGTGCATCCCCAGTGGTGCCAGTGCGCTCTCTGGACTCACTGCAGTGCATCCCCCGTGGTGCAAGTGCACTCTCTGGACTCACTGGAGTGCATCACCTGTGGTGCCAGTGCACTCTCTGGACTCACTGCACTGCATCCCCAGTGGTGCCAGTGCACTCTCTGGACTCACTGCACTGCATCCCGAGTGGTGCCAGTGCACTCTCTGGACTCACTGCAGTGCATCCCCAGTGGTGCCAGTGCGCTCTCTGGACTCACTGCAGGGCATCCCCAGTGGTGCCAGTGCACTCTCTGGACTCACTGCACTGCATCCCCAGTCCTGCCAGTGCACTCTCTTGACTCACTGCACTGCAGACCCAGTGGTGCCAGTGCACTCTCTGGACTCACTGCACTGCATCCCCAGTGGTGCCAGTGCACTCTCTTGACTCACTGCACTGCATCCCCAGTGGTGCCAGTGCACTCTCTGGACTCACTGAAGTGCATTCTCAGTGGAGCCAGTGCACTCTCTGGACTGACTGCAGTGCATCCCCAGTGGTGCCAGTGCACTCTCTGGACTCACTGCAGTGCATCCCCAGTGCTGCCAGTGCACTCTCTGGACTCACTGAAGTGCATTCTCAGTGGTGCCAGTGCACTCTCTGGACTCACTGCAGTGCATCCCCAGTGGTGCCAGTGCACTCACTGGACTCACTGCACTGCATCCCCAGTGGTGCCAGTGCACTCTCTGGGCTCACTGCAGGGCATCCCCAGTGGTGCCAGTGCACTCTCTGGACTCACTGCACTGCATCCCCAGTGGTGCCAGTGCTATCCCTGGACTCACTGTAGTGCATCCCCAGTGGTGCCAGTGCACTCTCTGGACTCACTGCAGGGCATCCCCAGTGGTGCCAGTGCACTCTCTGGACTCACTGCAGTGCATCCCCAGTAGTGCCATTGCACTCTCTGCACTCACTTCACTGCATCGCCAGTGGTGCCAGTGCACTCTCTGGACTCACTGCACTGCATTCCCAGTGGTGACAGTGAAGTCTTTGGACTCACTGCACTCCATCCCCACTGGTGCCTTTGCACTCCCTGGACTCACTGCACTGCTCCAGGCGCGGCAGCCGCTCCAGCCGCGGTAGCCCTCCAGCCGTGGCAGCCGCTCCACTCGGTAGCGGCTGGAGCGGCTGCCGCGGCTGGAGCGGCTGGAGCGGCTGCCGCGGCTGGAGCGGCTGCCGCGGTTGGAGCGGCTGCCGCGGCTGGAGCGGCTGGAGCGGATGCCGCGGCTGGAGCGGCTGGAGCGGCTGCCGCGGCTGGAGCGGCTGGCGCGGCTGGATTAGCTACCGCGGCTGGAGCGGTTAACGCGGCTGGAGCGGATGCCGAGGCTGGAGCGGATGCCGCGGCTGGTGCGGCTGGAGAGGCTGCCGCGGCTGGAGCAGTGCAGTGAGTCCAGAGAGTGCACTGGCACCTTGGGGATGCAGTGCAGTGAGTAAAGGGAGTGCACTGGCACCATTGGGGATGCAGTGCAGTGAGTCCAGAGAGTGCACTGGCACCACTGGGGATGCAGTGCAGTGAGTCCAGAGAGTGCACTGGCAGCACTGGGGATGCACTGCAGTTAGTCCAGAGAGTGCACTGGCACCATTGGGGATGCAGTGCCGTGAGTCCAGAGAATGCACTGGCACCACTGGGGATACGGTGCCGGGAGTCCAGAGAGTGCACTGACACCACTGGGGATGCGGTGCCTGGAGTCCAGAGAGTGCTTTGGCACCACTGGGGATGCAGTGCAGTGAGTCCACAGAGTGCACTGACACCAGAGGGAATGCGGTGCAGTGAGTCCAGAGAGTGCAATGGCACCACTGGGGATGCACTGCAGTGAGTCCAGAGTGCACTAGCACCACTGGGGATGCAGAGCAGTGAGTCCACAGAGTGCACTGGCACCACTGAGAATGCATTTCAGTGAGTCCAGAGAGTGCCGCTCCAGCCTCGGCATCCGCTCCAGCCGAGTCAACCCCGCGGTAGCCCCTCCAGCCGCGGCAGACGCTCCAGCCGCGGCAGCCGCTCCAGCCGCTCCAGCCAAGGCAGCCGCTCCAGCCCCTCCAGCCGCGCCAGCCTCTCCATCCGCGGCAGCCGCTCCAGCCGCGGCAGCCGCTCCAGCCGCTCCAGCCGCGGCAGCCGCTCCAGCCGCTACCGAGTGGAGCGGCTGCCACGGCTGGAGGGCTACCGCGGCTGGATCGGCTGCCGCGGCTGGAGCAGTGCAGTGAGTCCAGGGAGTGCACTGGCACCACTGGGGATGCACTGCTGTGAGTCCAGAGAGTGCACTGACACCACTGGGGATGCACTTCAGTCAGTCCAGTGAGTGTACTGGCACCACTGGGGATGCACTGCAGTGAGTCCAGAGAGTGCACTGGCTCCACTGAGAATGCACTTAAGTGAGTCCAGAGAGTGCACTGGCACCACTGGGGATGCAGTGCTGTGAGTCAAGAGAGTGCACTGGCAGGACTGGGGATGCAGTGCAGTGAGTCCAGAGAGTGCACTGGCACCACTGGGGATGCCCTGCAGTGAGTCCAGAGAGTGCACTGGCACCACTGGGGATGCAGTGCAGTGAGTCCAGAGAGTGCACTGGCAGCACTGGGGATGCAGTGCAGTGAGTCCAGAGAGTGCACTGGCACCACAGGTGATGCACTCCAGTGAGTCCAGAGAGTGCACTTGCACCACGGGGGATGCACTGCAGTGAGTCCAGAGAGCGCACTGGCACCACTGGGGATGCAGTGCAGTGAGTCCAGAGAGTGCACTGGCACCACTGGGGATGCACTGCAGTGAGTCCAGAGAGTGCACTGGCAGCACTGGGGATGCAGTGCAGTGAGTCCAGAGAGTTTACTGGCACCACTGGGGATGCGGTGCTGGGAGTCCAGAGAGTGCTTTGGCACCAGTGGGGATGCAGTGCAGTTACTCCAGAGACTGCACTGGCACCACCGGGGATGCAGTGCAGTGAGTCCAGAGAGTGCACTGGCACCACTGGGGATGCAGTGCAGTGAGTCCAGAGATTGCACTGGCACCACTGGGGATGCAGTGCTGTGACTCCAGAGAGCGCACAGGCACCACTGTGGATGCAGTGCAGTGAGTCCAGAGAGTGCACTGGCACCACTGGAGATGCACTGCAGTGAGCCCAGAGAGTGCACTGGCACCAGTGGGGATGCAGTTTAGTGAGTCCAGAGAGTGCACTGGCACCACTGGGGATGCAGTGCAGTGAGTCCAGAGAGTGTACTGGCACCACTGGGGATGCACTGCAGTGAGTCCAGAGAGTGCACTGGCCCCACTGAGAATGCACTTCAATGAGTCCAGAGAGTGCACTGGCACCACTGGGGATGCAGTGCAGTGAGTCCAGAGAGAGCAGTGGCACCACTGGGGATGCACTGCAGTGAGTCCAGAGAGTGCTTTGGCACCAGTGGGGATGCACTGCAGTTACTCCAGAGACTGCACTGGCACCACTGGGGATGCACTGCAGTGAGTCCAGAGAGTGCACTGGCACCACTGGGGATGCACTGCAGTGAGTCCAGAGACTGCACTGGCACCACTGGGGATGCAGTGCAGTGAGTCCAGAGAGTGCACTGGCACCACTGGGAATGCACTGCAGTGAGTCCAGTGAGTGCACTGGCACCACTGGGGATGCAGTGCAGTGAGTCCAGAGAGTGCACTGGCACCACTGGGGAAGCAGTGCAGTGAGTCCAGAGAGTGCAGTGGCACCACTAGGGATGCAGTGCAGTGAGTCCAGAGAGTGCACTGGCAGCACTGGGGATGCAGTGCAGTGAGTCCAGAGAGTGCACTGGCACCACTGGGGATGCAGTTCAGTGAGTCCAGAGAGTGCAATGGCACCACTGGGGATGCACTGCAGTGAGTCCAGAGTGCACTAGCACCACTGGGGATGCAGAGCAGTGAGTCCACAGAGTGCACTGGCACCACTGAGAATGCATTTCAGTGAGTCCAGAGAGTGCCGCTCCAGCCTCGGCATCCGCTCCAGCCGAGTCAACCCCGCGGTAGCCCCTCCAGCCGCGGCAGACGCTCCAGCCGCGGCAGCCGCTCCAGCCGCTCCAGCCAAGGCAGCCGCTCCAGCCCCTCCAGCCGCGCCAGCCTCTCCATCCGCGGCAGCCGCTCCAGCCGCGGCAGCCGCTCCAGCCGCTCCAGCCGCGGCAGCCGCTCCAGCCGCTACCGAGTGGAGCGGCTGCCACGAATGGAGGGCTACCGCGGCTGGATCGGCTGCCGCGGCTGGAGCAGTGCAGTGAGTCCAGGGAGTGCACTGGCACCACTGGGGATGCACTGCTGTGAGTCCAGAGAGTGCACTGACACCACTGGGGATGCACTTCAGTCAGTCCAGTGAGTGTACTGGCACCACTGGGGATGCACTGCAGTGAGTCCAGAGAGTGCACTGGCTCCACTGAGAATGCACTTAAGTGAGTCCAGAGAGTGCACTGGCACCACTGGGGATGCAGTGCAGTGAGTCAAGAGAGTGCACTGGCAGGACTGGGGATGCAGTGCAGTGAGTCCAGAGAGTGCACTGGCACCACTGGGGATGCCCTGCAGTGAGTCCAGAGAGTGCACTGGCACCACTGGGGATGCAGTGCAGTGAGTCCAGAGAGTGCACTGGCAGCACTGGGGATGCAGTGCAGTGAGTCCAGAGAGTGCACTGGCACCACAGGTGATGCACTCCAGTGAGTCCAGAGAGTGCACTTGCACCACGGGGGATGCACTGCAGTGAGTCCAGAGAGCGCACTGGCACCACTGGGGATGCAGTGCAGTGAGTCCAGAGAGTGCACTGGCACCACTGGGGATGCACTGCAGTGAGTCCAGAGAGTGCACTGGCAGCACTGGGGATGCAGTGCAGTGAGTCCAGAGAGTGCACTGGCACCACTGGGGATGCGGTGCTGGGAGTCCAGAGAGTGCTTTGGCACCAGTGGGGATGCAGTGCAGTTACTCCAGAGACTGCACTGGCACCACCGGGGATGCAGTGCAGTGAGTCCAGAGAGTGCACTGGCACCACTGGGGATGCAGTGCAGTGACTCCAGAGAGTGCACTGGCACCACTGGGGATGCAGTGCTGTGACTCCAGAGAGCGCACAGGCACCACTGTGGATGCAGTGCAGTGAGTCCAGAGAGTGCACTGGCACCACTGGAGATGCACTGCAGTGAGCCCAGAGAGTGCACTGGCACCAGTGGGGATGCAGTTTAGTGAGTCCAGAGAGTGCACTGGCACCACTGGGGATGCAGTGCAGTGAGTCCAGAGAGTGTACTGGCACCACTGGGGATGCACTGCAGTGAGTCCAGAGAGTGCACTGGCCCCACTGAGAATGCACTTCAATGAGTCCAGAGAGTGCACTGGCACCACTGGGGATGCAGTGCAGTGAGTCCAGAGAGTGCAGTGGCACCACTGGGGATGCACTGCAGTGAGTCCAGAGAGTGCTTTGGCACCAGTGGGGATGCACTGCAGTTACTCCAGAGACTGCACTGGCACCACTGGGGATGCACTGCAGTGAGTCCAGAGAGTGCACTGGCACCACTGGGGATGCACTGCAGTGAGTCCAGAGACTGCACTGGCACCACTGGGGATGCAGTGCAGTGAGTCCAGAGAGTGCACTGGCACCACTGGGAATGCACTGCAGTGAGTCCAGTGAGTGCACTGGCACCACTGGGGATGCAGTGCAGTGAGTGCAGAGAGTGCACTGGCACCACTGGGGAAGCAGTGCAGTGAGTCCAGAGAGTGCAGTGGCACCACTAGGGATGCAGTGCAGTGAGTCCAGAGAGTGCACTGGCAGCACTGGGGATGCAGTGCAGTGAGTCCAGAGAGTGCACTGGCACCACTGGGGATGCAGTTCAGTGAGTCCAGAGAGTGCACTGGCACCACTGGGGATGCAGTGCAGTGAGTCCAGAGAGTGCACTGGCACCACTGAGAATGCACTTCAGTGAGTCCAGAGAGTGCACTGGCACCACTGGGGATGCAGTGCAGTGAGTCCAGTGATTGCACTGGCACCACTGGGGATGCAGTGCTGTGACTCCAGAGAGCGCACAGGCACCACTGGGGATGCAGTGCAGTGAGTCCAGAGAGTGCACTGGCACCAATGGGGATGCACTGCAGTGAGCCCAGAGAGTGCACTGGCACCAGTGGGGATGCACTGCAGTGAGTCCAGAGAGTGCACTGTCACCACTGGGGATGCAGTGCAGTGAGTCCAGAGAGTGCACTGGCACCACTGGTGATGCAGTTTAGTGAGTCCAGTGAGTGCACTGGCACCACTGGGGATGTAGTGCAGTGACTCGAGAGAGTGCACTTGCACCACTGGGGATGCAGTGCAGTGAGTCCAGAGAGTGCACTGGCACCACTGGGGATGCACTGCAGTGAGTCCAGAGAGTGCACTGGCACCACTGGGATGCAGTGCAGTGAGTCCAGAGAGTGCACTGGCACCACTGGGGATGCACTGCAGTGAGTCCAGAGATTGCACTGGCACCACTGGGGATGCAGTGCAGTGAGTCCAGAGACTTCACTGGCACCACTGGGGATGCACTGCAGTGAGTCCAGAGAGTGCACTGGCACCACTGGGGATGCAGTGCAGTGAGTCCAGAGAGTGCACTGGCACCACTGGGGATGCAGTGCAGTGAGTCCAGAGAGTGCACTGGCACTACCTGTGATGCAGTGCAGTGAGTCCAGAGAGTGCACTGGCACCACTGGGGATGCAGTGCAGTGAGTCCAGAGAGTGCACTGGCACCAATGGGGATGCAGTGCAGTGAGTCCAGAGAGTGCACTGGCACCACTGGGGATGCACTGCAGTGAGTCCAGTGAGTGCACTGGAACCACTGGGGATGCACTGCAGTGAGTCCAGAGAGTGCACTGGCACCACTGGGGATGCACTGCAGTGAGTCCAGAGATTGCACTGGCACCACTGGGGATGCAGTGCAGTGAGTCCAGAGAGTGCACTGGCACAACTGGAGATGCAGTGCAGTGACTCCAGAGAGTGCACTGGCACCAGTGGGGATGCAGTGCAGTGAGTCCAGAGAGTGCACTGGCACCACTGGGGATGCACTGCAGTGAGTCCAGAGAGTACACTGGCACCACTGGGGATGCAGTGCATTGAGTCCAGAGAGTACACTGGCACCAGTGGGGATGCAGTGCAGTGAGTCCAGAGAGTGCACTGGCACCACTGGGGATGCAGTGCAGTGAGTCCAGAGAGTGCACTGGCACCACTGGGGATGCAGTGCAGTGAGTCCAGAGAGTGCACTGGCACCACTGGGGATGCACTGCAGTGAGTCCAGAGAGTGCACTGGCACCACTGGGGATGCACTGCAGTGAGTCCAGAGAGTGCACTGTCACCACTGGGGATGCAGTGCAGTGAGTCCACAGAGTGCACTGGCACCAGTGGGTATGCAGTACAGTGAGTCCAGAGAGTGCACTGGCACCACTGGGCATGCAGTGCAGTGAGTCCAGAGAGTGCACTGGCACCACTGGGGATGCAGTGCAGTGAGTCCAGAGAGTGCTTTGGCACCAGGGGGGATGCAGTGCAGTTGCTCCAGAGACTGCACTGGCACCACCGGGGATGCAGTGCAGTGAGTCCAGAGAGTGCACTGGCACCTCTGGGGATGCAGTGCAGTGAGTCCAGAGATTGCACTGACACCACTGGGGATGCAGTGCTGTGACTCCAGAGAGAGCACTGGCACCACTGGGGATGCAGTGCAGTGAGTCCAGAGAGTGCACTGGCACCACTGGGGATGCACTGCAGTGAGCCCAGAGAGTGCACTGGCACCACTGGGGATGCAGTGCAGTGAGTCCAGTGAGTGTACTGGCACCACTGGGGATGCACTGCAGTGAGTCCAGAGAGTGCACTGGCACCACTGAGAATGCACTTCAATGAGTCCAGAGAGTGCACTGGCACCACTGGGGATGCACTGCAGTGAGTCCAGAGAGTGCAGTGGCACCACTGGGGATGCAGTGCAGTGAGTCCAGTGAGTGTACTGGCACCACTGGGGATGCACTGCAGTGAGTCCAGAGAGTCCACTGGCACCACTGAGAATGCACTTCAATGAGTCCAGAGAGTGCACTGGCACCACTGGGGATGCACTGCAGTGAGTCCAGAGAGTGCAGTGGCACCACTGGGGATGCACTGCAGTGAGTCCAGAGAGTGCTTTGGCACCAGTGGGGATGCACTGCAGTGAGTCCAGAGAGTGCACTGGCACTACTGGGGATGCAGTGCAGTGAGTCCAGAGAGTGCACTGGCACCACTGGGGATGCACTGCAGTGAGTCCAGAGAGTGCACTGGCACCACTGGGGATGCAGTGCAGTGAGTCCAGAGAGTGCACTGGCACCACTGGGGATGCAGTTCAGTGAGTCCAGAGAGTGCACTGGCACCACTGGGGATGCAGTGCAGTGAGTCCAGAGAGTGCACTGGCACCACTGAGAATGCACTTCAGTGAGTCCAGAGAGTGCACTGGCACCACTGGGGATGCAGTGCAGTGAGTCCAGTGATTGCACTGGCACCACTGGGGATGCAGTGCAGTGAGTCCAGAGAGTGCTTTGGCACCAGTGGGGATGCACTGCAGTTACTCCAGAGACTGCACTGGCACCACTGGGGATGCACTGCAGTGAGTCCAGAGAGTGCACTGGCACCAGTGGGGATGCACTGCAGTGAGTCCAGAGACTGCACTGGCACCACTGGGGATGCAGTGCAGTGAGTCCAGAGAGTGCACTGGCACCACTGGGAATGCACTGCAGTGAGTCCAGTGAGTGCACTGGCACCACTGGGGATGCAGTGCAGTGAGTCCAGAGAGTGCACTGGCACCACTGGGGAAGCAGTGCAGTGAGTCCAGAGAGTGCAGTGGCACCACTAGGGATGCAGTGCAGTGAGTCCAGAGAGTGCACTGGCAGCACTGGGGATGCAGTGCAGTGAGTCCAGAGAGTGCACTGGCACCACTGGGGATGCAGTTCAGTGAGTCCAGAGAGTGCACTGGCACCACTGGGGATGCAGTGCAGTGAGTCCAGAGAGTGCACTGGCACCACTGAGAATGCACTTCAGTGAGTCCAGAGAGTGCACTGGCACCATTGGGGATGCAGTGCAGTGAGTCCAGTGATTGCACTGGCACCACTGGGGATGCAGTGCTGTGACTCCAGAGAGCGCACAGGCACCACTGGGGATGCAGTGCAGTGAGTCCAGAGAGTGCACTGGCACCAATGGGGATGCACTGCAGTGAGCCCAGAGAGTGCACTGGCACCAGTGGGGATGCACTGCAGTGAGTCCAGTGAGTGCACTGGCACCACTGGGGAAGCAGTGCAGTGAGTCCAGAGAGTGCAGAGGCACCACTGGTGATGCAGTTTAGTGAGTCCAGAGAGTGCACTGGCACCACTGGGGATGCAGTGCAGTGAGTCCAGTGAGTGTACTGGCACCACTGGGGATGCACTGCAGTGAGTCCAGAGAGTGCACTGGCACCACTGAGAATGCACTTCAGTGAGTCCAGAGAGTGCACTGGCACCACTGGGGATGCACTGCAGTGAGTCCAGAGAGTGCACTGGCACCACTGGGGATGCAGTGCAGTGAGTCCAGAGAGTGCACTGGCACCACTGGGGATGCAGTGCAGTGAGTCCAGAGAGTGCACTGGCACCACTGGGGATGCGGTGCAGTGAGTCTAGAGAGTGCACTGGCACCACTGGGGATGCACTGCAGTGAGTCTAGAGAGTGCACTGGCACCACTGGGGATGCACTGCAGTGAGTCCAGAGAGTGCACTGTCACCACTGGGGATGCAGTGCAGTGAGTCCAGAGAGTGCACTGGCACCACTGGGGATGCAGTGCAGTGAGTCCAGTGAGTGCACTGGCACCACTGGGGATGTAGTGCAGTGACTCGAGAGAGTGCACTTGCACCACTGGGGATGCAGTGCAGTGAGTCCAGAGAGTGCACTGGCACCACTGGGGATGCACTGCAGTGAGTCCAGAGAGTGCACTGGCACCACTGGGGATGCAGTGCAGTGAGTCCAGAGAGTGCACTGGCACCACTGGGGATGCACTGCAGTGAGTCCAGAGATTGCACTGGCACCACTGGGGATGCAGTGCAGTGAGTCCAGAGACTTCACTGGCACCACTGGGGATGCACTGCAGTGAGTCCAGAGAGTGCACTGGCACCACTGGGGATGCAGTGCAGTGAGTCCAGAGAGTGCACTGGCACCACTGGGGATGCAGTGCAGTGAGTCCAGAGAGTGCACTGGCACTACCTGTGATGCAGTGCAGTGAGTCCAGAGAGTGCACTGGCACCAATGGGGCTGCAGTGCAGTGAGTCCAGAGAGTGCACTGGCACCAATGGGGATGCAGTGCAGTGAGTCCAGAGAGTGCACTGGCACCACTGGGGATGCACTGCAGTGAGTCCAGTGAGTGCACTGGAACCACTGGGGATGCACTGCAGTGAGTCCAGAGAGTGCACTGGCACCACTGGGGATGCACTCCAGTGAGTCCAGAGATTGCACTGGCACCACTGGGGATGCAGTGCAGTGAGTCCAGAGAGTGCACTGGCACCACTGGGGATGCAGTGCAGTGAGTCCAGAGAGTGCACTGGCACCAGTGGGGATGCAGTGCAGTGAGTCCAGAGAGTGCACTGGCACCACTGGGGATGCAGTGCATTGAGTCCAGAGAGTACACTGGCACCAGTGGGGATGCAGTGCAGTGAGTCCAGAGAGTGCACTGGCACCACTGGGGATGCAGTGCAGTCAGTCCAGTGAGTGCACTGGCACCACTGGGGGTGCAGTACAGTGAGTCCAGAGAGTGCACTGGCACCACTGGGGATGCAGTGCAGTGAGTCCAGACAGTGCACTGGCACCACTGGGGATGCCCTGCAGTGAGTCCAGAGAGTGCACTGGCACCACTGGGGATGCAGTGCAGTGAGTCCAGAGAGTGCACTGGCACCACTGGGGATGCAGTTCAGTGAGTCCAGAGAGTGCACTGGCACCACTGGGGATGCAGTGCAGTGAGTCCAGAGTGCACTGGCACCACTGGGGATGCACTGCAGTGAGTCAAGAGAGTGCACTGGCACCACTGGGGATGCACTGCAGTGAGTCCAGAGAGTGCACTGTCACCACTGGGGATGCAGTGCAGTGAGTCCACAGAGTGCACTGGCACCAGTGGGTATGCAGTACAGTGAGTCCAGAGAGTGCACTGGCACCACTGGGCATGCAGTGCAGTGAGTCCAGAGAGTGCACTGGCACCACTGGGGATGCAGTGCAGTGAGTCCAGAGAGTGCTTTGGCACCAGGGGGGATGCAGTGCAGTTGCTCCAGAGAGTGCACTGGCACCACTGGGGATGCAGTGCAGTGAGTCCAGAGAGTGCACTGGCACCTCTGGGGATGCAGTGCAGTGAGTCCAGAGATTGCACTGACACCACTGGGGATGCAGTGCTGTGACTCCAGAGAGAGTACTGGCACCACTGGGGATGCAGTGCAGTGAGTCCAGAGAGTGCACTGGCACCACTGGGGATGCACTGCAGTGAGCCCAGAGAGTGCACTGGCACCAGTGGGGATGCAGTGCAGTGAGTCCAGTGAGTGTACTGGCACCACTGGGGATGCACTGCAGTGAGTCCAGAGAGTGCACTGGCACCACTGATAATGCACTTCAATGAGTCCAGAGAGTGCACTGGCACCACTGGGGATGCACTGCAGTGAGTCCAGAGAGTGCAGTGGCACCACTGGGGATGCACTGCAGTGAGTCCAGAGAGTGCACTGGCACCACTGAGAATGCACTTCAATGAGTCCAGAGAGTGCACTGGCACCACTGGGGATGCACTGCAGTGAGTCCAGAGAGTGCAGTGGCACCACTGGGGATGCACTGCAGTGAGTCCAGAGAGTGCTTTGGCACCAGTGGGGATGCACTGCAGTGAGTCCAGAGAGTGCACTGGCACTACTGGGGATGCAGTGCAGTGAGTCCAGAGAGTGCACTGGCACCACTGGGGATGCACTGCAGTGAGTCCAGAGAGTGCACTGGCACCACTGGGGATGCAGTGCAGTGAGTCCAGAGAGTGCACTGGCACCACTGGGGATGCAGTTCAGTGAGTCCAGAGAGTGCACTGGCACCACTGGGGATGCAGTGCAGTGAGTCCAGAGAGTGCACTGGCACCACTGAGAATGCACTTCAGTGAGTCCAGAGAGTGCACTGGCACCATTGGGGATGCAGTGCAGTGAGTCCAGTGATTGCACTGGCACCACTGGGGATGCAGTGCTGTGACTCCAGAGAGCGCACAGGCACCACTGGGGATGCAGTGCAGTGAGTCCAGAGAGTGCACTGGCACCAATGGGGATGCACTGCAGTGAGCCCAGAGAGTGCACTGGCACCAGTGGGGATGCACTGCAGTGAGTCCAGTGAGTGCACTGGCACCACTGGGGAAGCAGTGCAGTGAGTCCATAGAGTGCAGAGGCACCACTGGTGATGCAGTTTAGTGAGTCCAGAGAGTGCACTGGCACCCCTGGGGATGCAGTGCAGTGAGTCCAGTGAGTGTACTGGCACCACTGGGGATGCAGTGCAGTGAGTCCAGAGAGTGCACTGGCACCACTGGGGATGCACTGCAGTGAGTCCAGAGAGTGCACTGGCACCACTGGGGATGCAGTGCAGTGAGTCCAGAGAGTGCAGTGGCACCACTGGGGATGCACTGCAGTGAGTCCAGAGAGTGCACTGGCACCAGTGGGGATGCACTGCAGTGAGTCCAGTGAGTGCACTGGCACCACTGGGGAAGCAGTGCAGTGAGTCCAGAGAGTGCAGAGGCACCACTGGTGATGCAGTTTAGTGAGTCCAGAGAGTGCACTGGCACCACTGGGGATGCAGTGCAGTGAGTCCAGTGAGTGTACTGGCACCACTGGGGATGCACTGCAGTGAGTCCAGAGAGTGCACTGGCACCACTGGGGATGCACTGCAGTGAGTCCAGAGAGTGCACTGGCACCACTGGGGATGCACTTCAGTGAGTCCAGAGAGTGCACTGGCACCACTGGGGATGCAGTGCTGTGACTCCAGAGAGTGCACTGGCACCACTGGGGATGCAGTGCAGTGAGTCCAGAGAGTGCACTGGCACCACTGGGGATGCAGTGCAGTGAGTCCAGAGAGTGCACTGGCACCACTGGGGATGCACTTCAGTGAGTACAGAGAGTGCACTGACACCACTGCGGATACAGTGCAGTGAGTCCAGAGAGTGCACTGGCACCACTGGGGATGCAGTGCAGTGAGTCCAGAGAGTGCTCTGGCACCACTGGGGATGCAGTGCAGTGAGTCCAGAGAGTACACTGACACCACTGGGGATGCAGTGCAGTGAGTCCAGAGAGTGCACTGGCACCACAGGGGATGTAGTGCATTGAGTCCAGAGAGTGCACTGGCACCACTGGTGATGCAGTCCAGTGAGTCCAGTGAATGCACTGGCACCACTGGGGATGCTGTGCAGTGAGTGCAGAGAGTGCACTGGCACCACCTGTGTTGCAGTACAGTGTGTCCAGTGAGTGCACTGGCACCACTGGGGATGCAGTGCTGTGACTCCGGAGAGCGCACTGGCACCACTGGGGATGCAGTGCAGTCAGTCCAGTGAGTGCACTGGCACCACTGGGGATGCAGTGCAGTGAGTGCAGAGAGTGCAATGGCACCAATGGGGATGCACTTCAGTGAGTCCAGAGAGTGCACTGGCACCACTGGGGATGCAGTGCAGTGAGTCCAGAGATTGCACTGGCACCACTGGGGATGCAGTGCTGTGACTCCAGAGAGAGCACTGGCACCACTGTGGATGCAGTGCAGTGAGTGCAGAGAGTGCACTGGCACCACTGGGGATGCAGTGCAGTGAGTCCAGAGAGTGCACTGGCACCACTGGGGATGGAGTGCAGTGAGTCCAGAGAGTGCACTGGCACCACTGGGGATGCACTGCAGTGAGTCCAGAGAGTGCACTGGCACCACTGGTGATGCAGTGCAGTGAGTCCAGAGAGTGCACTGGCACCACTGGGGATGCAGTGCAGTGAGTCCAGAGAGTGCACTGGCACCACTGGGGATGCACTGCAGTGAGTCCAGAGAGTGCACTGGCACCACTGGGGATGCAGTGCAGTGACTCCAGAGAGCGCACTGGCACCACTGGGGATGCAGTGCAGTGAGTGCAGAGAGTGCACTGGCACCACTGGGGATGCACTTCAGTGAGTTCAGAGAGTGCACTGGCACCACTGGGGATGGGTTTCAAGCCAACTGCATTAACCGCTCATGCTTCTTTCTTATGAGACGTTAGTAAACCAATTACATAGCCTTGTCAAGACTAAATCACAGGTAAAAATCCTGTACATCTCATGTGGCCAACCACTCCCAACTAGGATTCCAAGAACCAGGAGGTTCTGTGAAAATAGGGCTAGTGCTATTAGAGGGGTGATTATTAGGGTAAGCCCTAAGCTGTCTTTAATGGAGAAGTATGGGTGGAATGGGATTTTGTCGCAGTCTGATACGATTCCTAGTGGGTTATTTGAGCCTGATTCGTGTAGGAATGTTAGGTGGACTAGGGTGATTCCTGCAATTAGGAAGGGCAGTAGGAAGTGGATGGCGAAGAATCGGGTTAAGGTTGGATTGTCTACTGAGAATCCTCCTCAGGCTCATTCTACTAGAGTTTGCCCAATGTACGGGATGGCTGAGAATAGGTTGGTGATTACGGTGGCCCCTCAGAATGACATTTGTCCTCATGGTAGGACATACCCTACGAAGGCAGTTGCTATTAGGGTGAGTAGGAGGATTACTCCTGTGTTTCAGGTTTCTTTGTATAGGTAGGAGCCGTAGTAGAGGCCTCGTCCGATGTGTAAGTAGATGCAGATAAAGAAGAGCGAAGCACCGTTGGCGTGGAGGTTGCGGATGAGCCATCCGTACTGGACGTCTCGGCATGTGTGAGCTACTGAGGAGAAGGCGAGTGAAGTGTCTGCGGTGTAGTGTATGGCTAGTAGCAGGCCTGTTAGGATTTGTGTGGCTAAGCAGATGGCTAGAAGGGAGCCGAAGTTTCATCAGGCAGAGATGTTGGAGGGGGCGGGTAGGTCGATTAGGGAGTTGTTGATTATTTTTAGTAGGGGATGGGATTTGCGGATGTTAGGGGCCATTAGTGAGTCTGTGTGTTATTAGGATTATTACCAGGATGGAGAGGGCGAAGGATCCTAGGTAGGCCTTAATTAGCCCTGTGTGTATTGAGGTTGCGGCTTTGCTTGCGGCTACTTGTAGTTCAGCAAGGCCCTCTGGCCCTATTTTTTTGAGTCAGGAGAGGTCGATCAAGTGTAGGGCAATGTTTTGTCCCTTTTCTAGTAGGTTTTTGGAGAAGAATCGGTGTACTAGGGGGTTGAAGTACCCTAATGCAGAGGAGAAGTTTATGAGGGGGTTTGGTTTGGGGTGAGTGAGGGTGTGTGTTATGTTCGATAGTTCTAGGGCTAGGATGATTCCTAGGATTGTTATGAGGATGGCAGCGGTTTTGGTGATAAGGGGTATGGTTATTGGGGGGGTTTTGGTTGGTGTGATGAAAGAGGTAATGATTATTCCTGCTGTAATGCTGCCTAGGGCGAGTCGGGTTAGGGGGGCGGTGATTAGTGGGTTGTTTTCGTTTATTGATACTATTGGGGGGATTCGGGTTTGTCCAGCTTGGACTAGGATGGTTATGCGGATGCTGTAGGTTGCGGTGAATGCTGTGGCTATAAGGGTTAGGAGTAGGGCTCAAGTATTTAGGTATGATGTGTTTAAGCTTTCGATGATGAGGTCTTTTGAGTAGAATCCGGCTAGGAATGGGGTTCCTATCAGCGCCAGGTTTCCGATGGTTAGGCAGGAAGTAGTGACTGGGAGTATTTTCTGTAGGCCTCCTATCTTTCGGATATCTTGTTCTCCGTTTAGGTTGTGGATGATAGACCCTGAGCATAGGAATAGTATGGCTTTAAAGAAGGCATGGGTTGAGATGTGTAGGAAGGCTAGTTGTGGGAGGTTTAGTCCGATAGTGACTATTATTAGTCCTAGTTGGCTGGATGTTGAGAAAGCAATGATTTTTTTGATGTCATTTTGGGTTAGGGCGCATGTGGCAGCGAATAGGGTTGATAGAGCACCTAGGCATAGGCAGGCAGTTAGGGCTGTCTGGTTGGTGGCTAGCAGGGGGTGCATGCGGATGAGCAGGAAGATTCCGGCTACTACTATGGTACTGGAGTGCAGTAGGGCTGATACTGGGGTGGGGCCTTCTATTGCTGCGGGCAGTCATGGGTGGAGTCCAAATTGGGCGGATTTTCCTGCGGCTGCGAGGATTAATCCTATGAGGGGGAGGATTGGGGTTTGGTGGGGGTGTACGGCTTGTTGGATCTCTCAGGTGTTGAATGTTGAAGCTAGTCATGCTATGCTCAGGGTCAGTCCGACGTCTCCGATTCGGTTGTAGATTACGGCTTGTAGGGCGGCGGTGTTGGCATCTGCTCGGCCTTGTCATCAGCCGATGAGAAGGAAGGACATGATTCGTACTCCTTCCCAGCCTACGAATAGGAGGAATATGTTGTTTGCGGTTGTTAGGAGGAGTATGGCGACTAGGAATGTCAGTAGGTAGGTGAAAAATTTTGTTACGTATGGCTCTGAGGCCATGTATCATATGGCGAATTGTAGGATTGATCATGTTACAAATAGGGCGATTGGAAGAAATGTTATTGAGTATTGGTCTATTTTTAGGCTCAGGGGGATTTTAAAGTTTATAATGAATTTTCACTCCCAGTGGCAGGTGACAGATTCTACTCCCGAGTAGATGAATGCGGTTGTAGGGGCTAGGCTAATTAGGAATGCGGTTTTAACAGCGCGGGTGGTGGCTTGTGGGGTGTTTTTAAAGTTTTTAAATAGAAATGGCAGGATGATTGGGGTTAGGAGGATTGTCAGCGTGAGTAGTGTGAGGGAGTTGATTAGTAGTGTGGGGTTCACTACTTTTACTTGGATTTGCACCAAGATGGGTGGTTCCTAAGACCAGTGGATTGCTGTTATCCTTTAAAAGTAAGGGGGCTGAGGTTTTAGGCTCAGATGTAAGAGTTAGCAGCTCTTGTTGGTTAAACCCTCCCCTCGGCAGGTAAGAAGGTTTGAACTTCTATTCTTAGAATCACAGTCTAATGTTTGGTTTAAACTATACTTGCATGAGGGGATTCCGGAGATCAGTTCGGGTTTGAGGATTAGGAGGAATATTGGGATAATGTGGAGTGTTATGAGCAGGTGTTCTCGCGTGGTTGAGTTTTGCATAGATGTGATGTGGGAGGGGATTG
Source organism: Anser anser (assembly GCF_964211835.1). NCBI lineage: Eukaryota > Metazoa > Chordata > Aves > Anseriformes > Anatidae > Anser > Anser anser. The sequence goes on along the minus strand of NW_028154004.1, from coordinate 94,680 downwards.
AGCCTCGTTGGGTCATTAGTAGTATGAATAAGGTGTAGGAGGCGGTTAGTAGGGTTGCGATTCCTGTTAGGATGATCGTGAAGGCAGATCAGTTGAATAAGGTGATTATAATGGTTAGCTCTGCTATGAGGTTTGTTGTTGGGGGTAAGGCTATGTTTGTTAGATTGGCCAGCAATCATCAGGTAGCTATGAGTGGTAGGAGAGGTTGTAGGCCTCGTGTGAGTAGTAGAATTCGGCTGTGCGTACGTTCATAGTTTGTGTTGGCTAGGCAGAATAGTATGGAGGAAGTTAGTCCATGGGAAATTATTAGGATCATTGCCCCTGAGAATGATCAGTGGGTTTGGATTATTCCTGCGGCGATAACTAGGCCTATGTGGCTAACGGATGAATAAGCGATTAGTGATTTTAGGTCTGTCTGTCGTAGGCAGATTGAGCTAGTCATTAGGGCGCCTCATAGGGCCAGGGTTAGGAAGGGGTAGTGCAGGAGGTTGGACAGTGGGCCCATAAATAGAGTGACTCGTATAATTCCGTATCCTCCTAGCTTTAGTAGTAGGGCGGCGAGGAGTATTGAGCCTGCGATGGGTGCTTCTACGTGGGCTTTTGGCAGTCAGAGGTGTAGGCCATATAGTGGGGCTTTTACTATGAATGCTATGAGCAGTGCTAGACCTGATAGTATTCCTGTCCATGAGGTGGATAGGGTTGGGTGGGTTAGTTGTAGGGTTGGCAGGTGCAGGGTGCCAATTTTCACGTATAGGTGTATGATTGTGATTAGCAGGGGTAGAGAGCTTACTAGCGTGTAGAATAGCAGGTAGATGCCAGCGCTTAGGCGTTCTGGTTGGTTCCCCCATCGGGTGATTAAGATTAGGGTGGGAATGAGGGTTGCTTCAAATGAGATGTAAAATAGTGCTAGTTCTGTGGTGGAAAAGGCTAGTAGGATGAATGGCTGGACTGCGACTAAGGTTGAGATAAAGATTCGTTTGCGTTGTAGGGGTTCTTGTTGCAGGTGGTTTTGGCTTGCTATGATTATGAGTGGGAGTAGTCAGCAGGATAGTACTAGGAGGGGGGATGAGATTTGGTCAATTCCTGTTCAGTTGGATAAAAATTTGTAGGGGTAGTAGGTTGGGATTAATCACTGTAGGCTTAGGGCAGCGATTAGGAGGCTGTATAAGGTGGTGTTAGTCCATAGAAATTTTGGTGGAGACAGCAGGGCTGTTGGAAGAAGTATGATTGTGGGTAGGATGATTTTTAGCATTGCAGGAGGTTTAGGTTGTGTAGATGGTTGGAGCCATGTGTGCGGGTGGAGGCTACTAGGATGGCCAGGCCTGTGCCCGCCTCACACGCTGAGAAGGTTAGCATGAGAATTGGTACCATGGTGAATGAGGAGACTTGGTTTTCGATGGATCATATTGATAGGCCTACGAATATCGATAATATTATGCTTTCAAGGCATAGTAGGGCGGATACTAGGTGGGTTCGGTGGAAGGCTAGTCCTAGTCCGCTGAAAATGAAGGCTGAGTAGAAGCTTAAATGTAGGGGCGACATAAAAAAGTTACAGGGTTGGCTGTAATCTGCTGGGTCGAAACCAGCTATCTTTTTGGTTAGACTAACTTTCTGTTATTCTGCTCATTCTAGGCCCCCTTGAATTCACTCGTAGGCCAGTCCGAGTGTTAGGAGAAGGAGGATCACTACAGTTCAGGTGAGGGTCATTAGGGGGGATTGGAGTTGGACGGCTCATGGCAGGGGGAGTAGGAGGGCGATTTCTAGGTCGAATAGGACGAACAGGATGGCTACTGAGGAAGAATCGGACTGAGAATGGTAATCGAGCAGATCCAAGTGGGTCGAATCCACATTCGTACGGTGAGAGTTTCTCTGAGTCGGGGTTTATTTGGGCGAGTCAGAAGTTTAATGCGGTTAGGGCGGCGCTTAGGATTGATGATAGGGCGAATATGAACATGAGTGCGTTCATTGCTCTCCTCTGGGTTTATACCAGATTCTAGAGATTGGAAGTCAATTGTAATTAATATACTAGAAGAGCAAGATCCTCATCAGTAGATGGTTATGTAGAGGAATAGTCAGATGACGTCTACGAAGTGTCAGTATCAGGCTGCTGCCTCGAATCCGAAGTGGTGGTCTGATGTAAAGTGGAACTTGATCAGTCGGAAGAGGCAGACGGTCAGGAAGGAGGATCCAATGATTACGTGGAGTCCGTGGAATCCAGTGGCAACGAAGAAGGTAGATCCGTAGACGCTATCGGCGATTGAGAATGGGGCTTCGTGGTATTCTATTGCTTGTAGGGCTGTGAAGTAGAATCCCAGGAGGATCGTTAGGGTTAGGGCGTGGATGGCGTGTTTTCGGTTTCCTTCTGTGATGCTGTGATGGGCTCACGTTACGGTAACGCCTGAGGCTGGTAGGATGGCTGTGTTTAGTAGGGGGACTTCTATCGGGTTGAGTGGTTTAATTCCTGTTGGGGGTCATTGGCCTCCTAGTTCTGGGGTTGGGGCCAGGCTCGAGTGGAAGAATGCTCAGAAGAACCCTAAGAAGAAGAATGCTTCGGATGTGATGAAAAGGATTATGCCGTATCGTAGGCCTTTTTGGACTGTGGGAGTGTGATGGCCTTGGAAGGTGCTTTCTCATACAATGTCTCGTCATCATTGGAGTATTACTAGGAGTATTGAGATGAGGCCTAGGGTTAGTAGTATGGATGAGTTGTAGTGGAATCACATGATTAATCCTGAGGTTGTGAGTAGGGCGGCGGCTGCCCCGAAGATTGGTCAAGGGCTTGGGTCAACTATGTGGTATGAGTGTGCTTGGTGTGCCATTAGATGTTTTCTTGTAAGTATAGGCTTAGAAGGAGCACGAAGACGTAGGCCTGGATTATGGCTACTGCTACTTCTAGGATGGTTAGGAGTAGTAGGATGATTATTGTTAGGATGGATACTGCAGGAAGGGTGGGTATTAATGCAATGGAGGCTGTAGAGATGAGTTGGATGAGTAAGTGTCCTGCTGTAAGGTTGGCTGTAAGGCGGACTCCGAGGGCTAGGGGGCGGATTAGTAGGCTGGTTGTTTCGATCAGGATTAGTGCGGGGATTAGGGGTGTAGGGGTACCTTCGGGTAATAGGTGGGCTAAAGAGGCTGATGGTTGGTTTCGTAGGCCTGTTAGTAGTGTGGCGAGCCATAGTGGGAAGGCTAGGGCTATGTTCATAGATAGTTGGGTGGTTGGGGTGAATGTATATGGAAGGAGGCCTAGAAGGTTGATTGTAAGAAGTATGATTATTAGGGATGTAAATATTATGGCTCATTTGTGGCCATTTTTGTTGAGTGGGACTATTAGTTGTTTTGTGATTAGGTGAAGGAGTCATGTTTGGATAGTAGAAAGGCGGTTGTTGATTCATCGGTTGTTTGGGGACGGGAATAGTAGGGCTGGGAAGAGTAGGGATAGTAGGATTAAGGGGATGCCAAATAGATTGGGGCTGGAAAATTGGTCAAAGAAGCTTAGGTTCATGGTCAGGATCATGGTGTGGGTTTGGTAGTGAGGGAGGTCTTATTTGATGGGGGGTTGGTTGTGGTGAAGGCTAGTAGTTTTGGTTGGATGAGGAGTGCTAGGGTTAATCAGGTTATAATTATGATTGAAAATCATGGTGCGGGGTTAAGCTGTGGCATATCATTAAGGAGGGGGAAGTCCCTCTTTGGCTAGCTTAAAAGGCTAGTGCTGTTGCATAGCTTCTTAATGATTAGGATGATGATAGAAGGGACGATCAGGCCTCGAAATGTGGGAGTGGGGTTGATTCTACTACAATGGGTATGTAGCTGTGATTAGCCCCGCAAATTTCTGAGCATTGTCCGTAAAAAATCCCAGGCCGGGTGGTAATGAATGAAGTTTGGTTTAGTCGGCCTGGGATTGCGTCTGTTTTAACTCCGAGCGTTGGGACTGCTCAGGAGTGGAGTACGTCTCCTGCAGTAATGATCACGCGGATGGGGGATTCTATTGGGATAACTACGCGGTGGTCAACTTCTAGCAGTCGGAAGTGGCCGTTGGGTAAGTCTGGGGTGGGCACTATGTAGGAGTCGAATGATAGGTCTTTGAAGTCTGTGTATTCGTAGCTTCAGTATCATTGGTGGCCGATGGCTTTTAGGGTGAGGTCTGGTTCATCGATTTTGTCCATTATGTAGAGGATTTGTAGGGATGGGAGGGCGAGGAGTACCAGGACGATAGCAGGTAGGATTGTCCAGATCAGCTCTACTTCTTGGGCGTCTACAGCATTGGACGAGAGTTTTTCTGTTAGTATGTGGGCTAAAAGGTAGAGAACTAGGCTGCAGATAGCTAGGGCAACGATTAGGGCGTGGTCGTGGAATTCAACGAGTTCTTCTGTGATGGGTGATGAGGCGTCTTGGAATCCTAGTTGGGAGTGGTTGGCCACATGAGATGTACAGGATTTTTACCTGTGATTTAGTCTTGACAAGGCTATGTAATTGGTTTACTAACGTCTCATAAGAAAGAAGCATGAGCGGTTAATGCAGTTGGCTTGAAACCAGCATGTGAGGGTTCGATTCCTTCCTTTCTTGTACTTGGACGAAGGCCGGTTCCTCGAAAGTATGGTATGGGGGAGGGCAGCCGTGGATTCATTCAACGTTTGTGGTAGTTAGTTCTGGTTGTAGGACTTTTCGTTTGGCCGGAAAGGCTTCTCAGATGATGAATATTAGTATGATTACGGCTACTATTGAGATTAGGGAGCCGATGGAGGAAATGGTGTTTCATAGTGTGTAGGCGTCGGGATAGTCCGAGTATCGTCGGGGTATTCCTGCTAGGCCTAGGAAGTGCTGGGGGAAGAACGTTAGGTTTACTCCTGTAAATATTACCCCGAAGTGGGCTTTTGCTCATGTTTGGTGTAGGGTAAACCCAGTGAGTAGTGGGAATCAGTGAGTAAATCCTGCTAGAGGCCATCCTAGTATAGGTAGAAGGTAAGTAAGGCCAATTTGGGGCTGTAAACTAGGATGATGGCGATTCAGCCTAAGTGGGAGATGGACGAGAAGGCTAGGATTTTGCGTGTTTGTGTTTGGTTCAGTCCTATTCAGCCTCCTAGTGCTGTTGAGGCTAGGGCCATGGCGGTGAGTAGAGCTGGGTCGAGGGATTTGGATGTTAGTAGGAGCAGGGTTAGTGGGGGGAATTTTATGAGGGTCGAGAGTAGCAGGGCTGTTATTAGTGGCGATCCTTGTAGTACTTCTGGGAATCAGAAGTGAAATGGCACTAGGCCCAGTTTAATAGCGATTGCTGCTGTCAGTAGTAGACAGGAGGTTGGGTGGTTTATCTGTGTGATGTCTCATTGGCCGGTGACTCAGGCATTGGTTATGCAAGAGAATAGGACCAGGGCGGAAGCAGCTGCTTGGGTTAGGAAGTATTTCGTTGCGGCTTCTACTGCTCGTGGGTGGTGGGATTTGGCAATTAGGGGAATGATGGCTAGTGCGTTGATCTCCAGTCCTGTCCAGGCCAGAACTCAGTGGTTGCTGGAAATTGTGATTGTGGTGCCCAAGATGAGGCTGAAGGTTATGATTGGGGTCGCGTAAGGGTTCATTAGTAGAGGAGGGGGTTAAACCATCATTTTCGGGGTATGGGCCCGATAGCTTGATTAGCTGACTCTACTAGAAAATAATATAAGGGAAGTATGGAGAATTTTGATTTCTCTTGTGTGGGTTCAATTCCTACTTTTCTAAGGTCAACAGGAAATGAGAGGGCTGTTATACCTCTATGTTCACTTTATCATAGTGACCCTTTGTAGTTCAGGCACATTTCCTTATGTAAGGAGGTAGGCCTGCATAGCAGATAGGTATGCTGATGTGTCAGAGGCACAGAGCTAGTGTGAGGGGTAGGAAGTTTTTTCATAGTAGGTGCATTAGTTGGTCATATCGGAATCGTGGGTATGAAGCTCGGACCCATAAGAAACCAGAAGATAGTAGGAGGACTTTTGTGGCTAGGATGACGGGGAATAGTTCTGTGGGTGGCCCTAGGGCGCTTGGGTTTAGGAATATGATGGCTGTAAGTGTATTTATTAGCATAATGTTCGCATATTCAGCTAGGAAGAATAAGGCGAAGGGTCCTGCGGCGTATTCAACGTTAAACCCTGAGACTAGCTCAGATTCACCCTCTGTGAGGTCAAAAGGAGCTCGGTTTGTCTCTGCTAGGGTGGATACGTATCATATTATTGCTAGGGGTCATGAGGAGAAAATGAAGTATAGAGGCTCCTGTGCGACGGCAAAGGAGCTGAGTGTGTAGCTTCCGCTTAGTATGATTATTGATAGCAGGATTATGGCCAGTGTCACTTCGTATGAAATGGTCTGTGCTACTGCCCGTAGGGCTCCGATTAGTGCGTATTTTGAGTTCGAGGCTCAGCCTGATCATAGGACTGAGTAGACGGCTAGGCTTGACATGGCTATTAGGAAGAGAACTCCGAGGTTTAGATCTGCTAGGGGAAATGGGAGTGGTAGTGGTGCTCAAGTGGTGAGGGCTAGGACAAGGGCTAGTATTGGTATCAGAATGAATAGAAGTGGGGAAGAGGTAGAGGGTCGGATGGGCTCTTTGGTAAATAGTTTCAGTCCGTCCGCAAATGGTTGAAGTAGGCCAAAAGGCCCGACAACGTTAGGGCCTTTGCGGGATTGTATGTAGCTTAGGATTTTCCGTTCTACTAGGGTTAGGAAGGCTACGGCAATCAGGATTGGGATGATGTATAGGAGGGATATAATGAGGCAGCTTAGTGTTGTTATTTGAATCATGGGTGAAGCTAGGGAGAGGATTTGAACCTCTGGGGAAAGGGCTTAAGCCTTCTGCACTTGCCGGGCTCTGCCACTCTAGCTGGTCCTTTTCTAGGATTGAAAGTGGTGGGGGAAGGCCCTCTTCACGGTTTAGTTGGTTTCACTGCTTAGAGGGGGGGGGCGTGCTTGTGGTATTGGCCCCACTTTCCCGGTCCTTTCGTACTGGGGAGAGTGTGTCATAGATAGAAACCGACCTGGATTGCTCCGGTCTGAACTCAGATCACGTAGGACTGTTAATCGTTGAACAAACGAACCCTTAATAGCGGCTGCACCATTAGGATGTCCTGATCCAACATCGAGGTCGTAAACCCCCCTGTCGATATGGGCTCTTGAGGGGGATTGCGCTGTTATCCCTGGGGTAGCTTGGTCCATTAATCAATTATATTGGGTCTGGTCACTGTTAGCACTTTGAGGGGTAGCTCTAGGTAAAGAGGTATGGTCTTGTTTTTGGAGGATTTGTTCTCCTCCAAGGTCGCCCCAACCGAAAAATATCGACCAGGCTCTGCGATGGTAGTGGCCCCAGTGGGGTTGATTGAGGATTCGCGGTGGTCGTTGATTTTTAAGTTCCACAGGGTCTTCTCGTCTTATGTTCACATCCCCGCTTTTGCACGGGGAGATCAATTTCACTGATTATCTGTGAGAGACAGTTAAGACCTCGTTTAGCCATTCATACAAGTCTCGATTTATGGGACAATTGATTGCGCTACCTTTGCACGGTTAGGATACCGCGGCCGTTAAACCTAAGTCACCGGGCAGGCATCACCTTCAATACTTGTTTAATTTGCTGAAGGCTATGTTTTTGGTAAACAGTCGGGCCTTATTAATTTGCCGAGTTCCTTTCACAGATTTTAATCGCTCTTATAGGCGCTCCTGAGTCGGGTTAACAGGGTTAGTTAATACGTGGTCTTGTAGGGGTTTTTGTATCTGTCTAGGTCTGTTAATAATGTTTCTATGTAAGCTTGCGCCGTTAGAGGGGTGTGGCCCTGAGTTACTTATTTTAGCATTAATTCTCCTATATTCATAGGTTGACCTGTTTGTGATAAGGGAATCATCTTATTTTGGTATTTTTAGGTGGTGGAGCTTTGACGCACTCTTTTTTGATGGCTGCTTTAGGGCCCACGGTAGGATCAGTAGTAAGAATTATCCGCTAGTCGAGGTTGTGTCCTTTTTTAATGGAGCTGTCCCTCCATTAAATAGCTCTTAATCATCTCATTAGGGTTCAGGATGTCCGGTAGGGAGGATTAAGGGGGAACTTAGATTCGTTTCACAGGTAACCAGCTATCACCCAGCTCGGTTGGCTTTTCACCTCTACTGACAAGTCATCCCACTCTTTTGCAACAGAGACGGGTTCGCTCTCTTTAACTGCTTGAAAGTAGCTCGCTTGGGTTTCGGGGGGGCAAACTTTAGTTCACTTTGCTTGGTTGTTCTCGCTAAACCATGATGCAAAAGGTACAAGGGTTGATCTTTGCTGTCTGTCGCTTTGATTGTTTCACTGCTATTTCATCTTTCCCTTACGGTACTGGGGTCTCTATCGCGTCTAAGTGTCTTTTCTATCGCCTATACTAAGACTGTAAAATGCTTTAGTTTAATTAGTTTAGTAAATTCTTTAGTTTTGGTGTACTATTTGTGTGGTTGAGCTAGAGGGGGGGCTTCAAGACGATCCGGTCTAGTAGATATCTTTCAGGTGTAAGCTGAGTGCTTTGGTGTTATAGCTACGTCTTGATATTCTAAGTACACCTTCCGGTACACTTACCTTGTTACGACTTACCTCATCTTCAGCGTATTTATGGTATTAGTTATGTGGGATGTGGCTTTTGAGGAGGGTGACGGGCGGTATGTACGTGCCCCAGGGCCGGCTTAAAGTAGGCTCTATTGTCCCACTTTACTGCTAAATCCGCCTTCCAGAAGTGGTTTCACGCTTCTTTCCGTGTGCCCTATGAATAGGGAATGTAGCCCATTTCTTCCACTCCATAGGCTATACCTTGACCTGTCTTATTAGCGGGGTGCTATTGTGTCCACTGTTGTGCTCTCATTCGAGGTGGGCTGGCGACGGCGGTATGTAGGCTGTGTTGGCAAGGGGTGGTTGGGTTAATCGGGGATTATCGATTGTAGAACAGGCTCCTCTAGGTGGGTTTGGGGCACCGCCAAGTCCTTAGAGTTTTAAGCGTTTGTGCTCGTAGTTCTCTGGCGGATACTTCGGTAAAGTAAGTATCAAGATTTAGGGCCAGGCATAGTGGGGTATCTAATCCCAGTTTGGGCCCTGGCTTTCGTGGGTTTAAATCAGTCGTTAGTTCCTAAGATCATCTTAATGGTGTGTTTAGGTGCATCTTGGGCTTATGACAGCTCAGTTGCATTTTGATCTTAGTTAGCTAGGATAGGCATTTTACCACTCTTTACGCCGTGTCAATAGGACGGTTGATTTGGGTTTCTTGTATGACCGCGGTGGCTGGCACAAGATTTACCAACCCTTGAAGTTAGGCTGTTGCTATAACTAAGTCAAGTTTGCACTCATTGCTTAATGTTAATTACTGCTGAATACCCGTGGGGGCGTGGCTTAGCGAGGCGTCTTGGGCTACTACTTGGGTGTGCCTGATACCCGCTCCTCAAGGCCTGTATGGGGGTAGGTGGTCGAGGGCGTTTACACTGGGGCGCGGATACTTGCATGTATATATTTAGCAAAAACCAACCGTAAGGTTAGGACTAAGTCTTTTGTCCGCAGGCATGTTTTATGCCATCTTGGCAACTTCAGTGCCATGCTTTGTGTTAAGCTATGTGGACGGGGGTGTGGTTAGCTGATAGTTGAGTGGTGAGTGAGAGTGAAGTATATGAAATTATTGCTTGTGTTTACTATTTTTAGTACTGGAGTTTCTCTAATAAGTTTAAGTTATTTTGTATGTGTTTGTGTGTATATATACATCGTTCCGATGATGTCATGGAAGGGATGATTAATGGAGTTTTAGAGGTAGTTTGCTGGGATTGGGCGATGAAGGTTTATGCTACATGGTGGTTAGCGAAAGTTTACTGGTTTAGTTTGTGAAGCGCAGGGGTTGCGCTTAATGATTTGTTGTTTTGTGCTATGTCCAACGAGCATTCATCCAATAGCCCCATTTAACCCGGAGGGTGGAGGTAACATTAACTGAATGTGGTCAAAGTGCATCAGTGTCAGGATGATTCCCCATATACGCCAACCGTCTCATCGAGGGACCCTTGAAATATAGGATAGGCCGTGAGGCAGGTGTGTCCAGGCTTAGATTGTGGGACCCCCGAGATCACTGGGAATAGCCACCTGTGAGGTAACCCCGGAAAAAATAAGAGGAACCAGAGGCGCCAAAAAGCTGGAACATGCCGCGATTACGCATTGAGAAGGTGAAAGTACTCACAGATGCCACTTTGAAGGGCAAGGAGGGGTGAGTGAACCCAATGGATGGCCCTGACCGAGGAACCAGAGGCGCAAAAATGTGAGGAGGGCGAGGGGTTTAGGGGGAACGTATGGGCCTGAAGCTAGTCATACCGGACATTATGTGCAACGGGTTGCTGATTTCACGTGAGGAGTACGATTAATAAATCCGTCTGATACGAACTGCATGAGATATGTGGTGGAGAGTTGTTGTTGGAGCATGTCCTGTGAGCATTCATTAAAATGGGGTCTTGTTATGCGCTTGAGTGGAGTTGTATTGGGTGTTGTGGGGTATGGTCCTAGAACATTCATGCCGGGTGGTTTGGTAGGAGTGTGTTTAAGGGTTTAATGGCCGTGTACATGTATGGGTTTAGCACCTGCTTATAAGATAGTCCGTATATAATGTATATTACTGGTACTATAGTATGTATGTATATGGGGTATATAAATTTATGCACGAATATGCATAACCAAATACCCCCGCCTCGGGGGGGGAGGGGGGGGGGGGTTAAGCATAATGGCATAGATGGGGTAGAATTATTGGGGGCTTGCGGTTAGTTCCTGTAGTTGAGAACAATGGCGGCTTTTCGAGCCGCAGGCCTCGGGTAGTGTCCGGGCAGGAATAATGACTTATTTTATGTTTTTTTTAGGGATTTGCTTTGCGGTGGGTGTTTTGGGTGTGGCGTCGAATCCTTCGCCGTATTATGGGGTTGTTGGTTTGGTGTTAGCGTCTGTGGCGGGGTGCGGGTGGTTGCTGGGCCTTGGGGTTTCGTTCGTGGCTTTAGTGCTGTTTATGGTGTATTTGGGGGGTATGCTGGTGGTGTTTGTTTATTCAGTAGCTTTAGCAGCGGAGCCTTTCCCTGGGGCTTGGGGGGATTGACGGGTGATTGGATGTGCAGTAGCGTTTGTGGCAATTGTTTTTGGGGGGTTGGTGTTTGGGGGGTTTATGGGGGCTTGGAAGTTCGGGGTTTCTACTGTGAATAATGTTGGGGTGTTTGTTGTTCGGTCGGATTTTAGTGGAGTTTCCATGTTTTATTCACATGGGGCAGGGATGTTTTTAGTGGCGGGTTGGGGGCTGTTGTTGACTTTGTTTGTTGTATTGGAGCTTGTGCGGGGGTTGTCGCGGGGTGCTATTCGGGCGGTTTAGGGGTTAGGGTCAGAGAATAGTTTATTGAAAATGCCAGCTTTGGGAGCTGGAGATAAAGGTTTGAGTCCTTTTTTTCTGAGTTTGGGGTACTCTAAGAAGTGGTAAGTCTTCAATCTTTGGTTTACAAGACCAATGTTTTTATAAACTATTAGAGTATTTAGCAGTTGAGTATTTTGTTTCCTAGGGCGCTTGCGGCGGGGAGGAGAAATAGGAGGATAGTGAAGTAGGCGATTGAAGCGAGTTGGCCGATGATGATGAATGGGTGTTCGACGGGTTGGCTTCCTACTCATGTTAGGACGAGGAGGTCGGCGACTAGTACTCAGAATAGGAGCTGGGAGAGTGGTCGGAATGTTATTGCTCGTTGTTTTGATTTGTGCAGGAATGGGATTAGGAATAGGATCAGTACGGAGGCGGCCAGTGCTAATACGCCTCTAATACGCGTTTATTTGGGATTGAACGTAGGATGGCGTAGGCGAATAGGAAGTATCATTCTGGCTTGATGTGTGGTGGGGTTACTAGCGGGTTTGCTGGGGTGAAGTTTTCTGGGTCTCCCAGGAGGTTAACCGCTCATGCTTCTTTCTTATGAGACGTTAGTAAACCAATTACATAGCCTTGTCAAGACTAAATCACAGGTAAAAATCCTGTACATCTCATGTGGCCAACCACTCCCAACTAGGATTCCAAGACGCCTCATCACCCATCACAGAAGAACTCGTTGAATTCCACGACCACGCCCTAATCGTTGCCCTAGCTATCTGCAGCCTAGTTCTCTACCTTTTAGCCCACATACTAACAGAAAAACTCTCGTCCAATGCTGTAGACGCCCAAGAAGTAGAGCTGATCTGGACAATCCTACCTGCTATCGTCCTGGTACTCCTCGCCCTCCCATCCCTACAAATCCTCTACATAATGGACGAAATCGACGAACCAGACCTCACCCTAAAAGCCATCGGCCACCAATGATACTGAAGCTACGAATACACAGACTTCAAAGACCTATCATTCGACTCCTACATAGTGCCCACCCCAGACTTACCCAACGGCCACTTCCGACTGCTAGAAGTTGACCACCGCGTAGTTATCCCAATAGAATCCCCCATCCGCGTAATCATTACTGCAGGAGACGTACTCCACTCCTGAGCAGTCCCAACGCTCAGAGTTAAAACAGACGCAATCCCAGGCCGACTAAACCAAACTTCATTCATTACCACCCGGCCTGGGATTTTTTACGGACAATGCTCAGAAATTTGCGGGGCTAATCACAGCTACATACCCATTGTAGTAGAATCAACCCCACTCCCACATTTCGAGGCCTGATCGTCCCTTCTATCATCATCCTAATCATTAAGAAGCTATGCAACAGCACTAGCCTTTTAAGCTAGCCAAAGAGGGACTTCCCCCTCCTTAATGATATGCCACAGCTTAACCCCGCACCATGATTTTCAATCATAATTATAACCTGATTAACCCTAGCACTCCTCATCCAACCAAAACTACTAGCCTTCACCACAACCAACCCCCCATCAAATAAGACCTCCCTCACTACCAAACCCACACCATGATCCTGACCATGAACCTAAGCTTCTTTGACCAATTTTCCAGCCCCAATCTATTTGGCATCCCCTTAATCCTACTATCTCTACTCTTCCCAGCCCTACTATTCCCGTCCCCAAACAACCGATGAATCAACAACCGCCTTTCTACTATCCAAACATGACTCCTTCACCTAATCACAAAACAACTAATAGTCCCACTCAACAAAAATGGCCACAAATGAGCCATAATATTTACATCCCTAATAATCATACTTCTTACAATCAACCTTCTAGGCCTCCTTCCATATACATTCACCCCAACCACCCAACTATCTATGAACATAGCCCTAGCCTTCCCACTATGGCTCGCCACACTACTAACAGGCATGTTTAACCATGTACGTGCCCCAGGGCCGGCTTAAAGTAGGCTCTATTGTCCCACTTTACTGCTAAATCCGCCTTCCAGAAGTGGTTTCACGCTTCTTTCCGTGTGCCCTATGAATAGGGAATGTAGCCCATTTCTTCCACTCCATAGGCTATACCTTGACCTGTCTTATTAGCGGGGTGCTATTGTGTCCACTGTTGTGCTCTCATTCGAGGTGGGCTGGCGACGGCGGTATGTAGGCTGTGTTGGCAAGGGGTGGTTGGGTTAATCGGGGATTATCGATTGTAGAACAGGCTCCTCTAGGTGGGTTTGGGGCACCGCCAAGTCCTTAGAGTTTTAAGCGTTTGTGCTCGTAGTTCTCTGGCGGATACTTCGGTAAAGTAAGTATCAAGATTTAGGGCCAGGCATAGTGGGGTATCTAATCCCAGTTTGGGCCCTGGCTTTCGTGGGTTTAAATCAGTCGTTAGTTCCTAAGATCATCTTAATGGTGTGTTTAGGTGCATCTTGGGCTTATGACAGCTCAGTTGCATTTTGATCTTAGTTAGCTAGGATAGGCATTTTACCACTCTTTACGCCGTGTCAATAGGACGGTTGATTTGGGTTTCTTGTATGACCGCGGTGGCTGGCACAAGATTTACCAACCCTTGAAGTTAGGCTGTTGCTATAACTAAGTCAAGTTTGCACTCATTGCTTAATGTTAATTACTGCTGAATACCCGTGGGGGCGTGGCTTAGCGAGGCGTCTTGGGCTACTACTTGGGTGTGCCTGATACCCGCTCCTCAAGGCCTGTATGGGGGTAGGTGGTCGAGGGCGTTTACACTGGGGCGCGGATACTTGCATGTATATATTTAGCAAAAACCAACCGTAAGGTTAGGACTAAGTCTTTTGTCCGCAGGCATGTTTTATGCCATCTTGGCAACTTCAGTGCCATGCTTTGTGTTAAGCTATGTGGACGGGGGTGTGGTTAGCTGATAGTTGAGTGGTGAGTGAGAGTGAAGTATATGAAATTATTGCTTGTGTTTACTATTTTTAGCACTGGAGTTTCTCTAAGTCCTAGGACTAGGAGGAAATGGTGTTTCATAGTGTGTAGGCGTCGGGATAGTCCGAGTATCGTCGGGGTATTCCTGCTAGGCCTAGGAAGTGCTGGGGGAAGAACGTTAGGTTTACTCCTGTAAATATTACCCCGAAGTGGGCTTTTGCTCATGTTTGGTGTAGGGTAAACCCAGTGAGTAGTGGGAATCAGTGAGTAAATCCTGCTAGAATGGCAAAGACGGCGCCTATGGATAGGACGTAGTGGAAGTGGGCAACTACGTAGTACGTGTCGTGCAGGGCGATGTCTAGGGAAGAGTTTGCAAGAACGATTCCTGTTAATCCTCCGATGGTAAATAGGAAGATAAATCCTAGAGCTCATAGTATTGGGGGGGGTCTCATTTGATTGTTCCTCCGTGCAGGGTGGCTAGTCAGCTAAATACTTTGATTCCGGTAGGGATGGCAATGATTATAGTGGCTGATGTAAAGTAGGCTCGGGTATCAACGTCTATTCCTACTGTAAACATGTGGTGAGCTCAGACGATGAATCCTAGGAAGCCGATGGATAGTATGGCTCAGACTATTCCCATGTAGCCGAAGGGCTCCTTTTTGCCTGAGTAGTACGTGACTACGTGTGAGATGATTCCGAACCCCGGTAGGATCAGAATATAGACTTCTGGGTGTCCGAAGAATCAGAATAGGTGTTGGTACAGGATTGGGTCTCCTCCTCCAGCGGGGTCGAAGAATGTGGTGTTTAGGTTTCGATCAGTTAGTAATATTGTAATACCGGCGGCGAGTACGGGGAGTGATAGAAGGAGTAGGATGGCGGTAATTAGTACGGATCAGACAAATAGTGGGGTTTGGTATTGTGAGAGTGCGGGGGGTTTTATGTTGATGGCTGTGGTGATAAAGTTGATGGCCCCAAGGATGGAGGAGATACCGGCTAAGTGGAGTGAGAAGATAGCCAGGTCTACTGAAGCTCCGGCGTGGGCAAGGTCACCTGCTAGGGGAGGGTAGACAGTTCAGCCTGTGCCGGCGCCAGCTTCTACAGTGGATGAGGCTAGTAGGAGGAGGAATGATGGGGGGAGGAGTCAAAAGCTTATGTTGTTTATTCGCGGGAATGCTATGTCGGGGGCACCGATTATGAGGGGGACTAATCAGTTGCCGAATCCTCCGATCATGATGGGTATGACTATAAAGAAGCTTATTACAAAGGCGTGAGCGGTAACGATTACATTGTAAATTTGGTCGTCGCCTAGGAGAGTTCCTGGTTGTCCTAGTTCTGCGCGGATTAATAGGCTGAGTGCGGTGCCGACTATTCCTGCTCATGCCCCGAAGATGAGGTACAGGGTGCCAATATCCTTATGGTTAGTGGAAAATAGTCATCGGTTGATGAAGGTGACGGGTAAGATGGCTGAGTGTTGAAGCGTTAGGCTGTAGTCCTTTTTACAGAGGTTTAATTCCTCTTCTTATCGGCTCTGTAGTGAAATTCATGTTGAGTTGCAAGCTCATCGATGCGCACTAGGGTGCGTCAGGGTCTTTGTAGGCAGAAGCCAATTGGTTTAGGCATTTAGCTGTTAACTAGAGTTTTGTGGGATCGAAGCCCATCTGTCTAGGGAGGCTTTAGCTTAATTAAAGCGTCTGACTTGCATTCAGAAGATACAGGTTAATATTCTGTAAGTCTTAATGTGCAGAAACTAAGAGGGTTTAACTCTTATTTAAGGCTTTGAAGGCCTTCGGTTTGGGGTGTTATCCTAAGTTTCTAGACAATGGCATGTATTATTGGGGACAGGGGAAGTAAGAGGATTGATAGTGAGGCAAGGACCGCAGTGGGTGTGCTTGGGGCTTTGCTAGTGTATCATTGTTTTATGTGGTTAGAGGAGTTGGGGGGAAGGGTAATTGTTGAGTGGTATGCGAGGCGTAGGTAGAAGAAGAGGCTGAGCAGTGATAGCATGGCAATTGCCATGGCTGCTGGTGTTATTTCCTGTTTAGTTAGTTCTTGGATGATAAGTCACTTTGGTATAAAGCCTGTTAATGGGGGGAGGCCTGCTAGGGATAAAAGTACTAGTATTAGGGTGGCGTTTAGCACTGGGGTTTTTGTTCATGAGGTTGTGATCATGGATAGGTTAAGGGCTTTGATTTTGTTAAGGGCTAGGAATACGGCTGATGTTATGATTGTGTATAGGTAGAAGGTAAGTAAGGCCAATTTGGGGCTGTAAACTAGGATGATGGCGATTCAGCCTAAGTGGGAGATGGACGAGAAGGCTAGGATTTTGCGTGTTTGTGTTTGGTTCAGTCCTATTCAGCCTCCTAGTGCTGTTGAGGCTAGGGCCATGGCGGTGAGTAGAGCTGGGTCGAGGGATTTGGATGTTAGTAGGAGCAGGGTTAGTGGGGGGAATTTTATGAGGGTCGAGAGTAGCAGGGCTGTTATTAGTGGCGATCCTTGTAGTACTTCTGGGAATCAGAAGTGAAATGGCACTAGGCCCAGTTTAATAGCGATTGCTGCTGTCAGTAGTAGACAGGAGGTTGGGTGGTTTATTTGTGTGATGTCTCATTGGCCGGTGACTCAGGCATTGGTTATGCTAGAGAATAGGACCAGGGCGGAAGCAGCTGCTTGGGTTAGGAAGTATTTCGTTGCGGCTTCTACTGCTCGTGGGTGGTGGGATTTGGCAATTAGGGGAATGATGGCTAGTGCGTTGATCTCCAGTCCTGTCCAGGCCAGAACTCAGTGGTTGCTGGAAATTGTGATTGTGGTGCCCAAGATGAGGCTGAAGGTTATGATTGGGGTCGCGTAAGGGTTCATTAGTAGAGGAGGGGGTTAAACCATCATTTTCGGGGTATGGGCCCGATAGCTTGATTAGCTGACTCTACTAGAAAATAATATAAGGGAAGTATGGAGAATTTTGATTTCTCTTGTGTGGGTTCAATTCCTACTTTTCTAAGGTCAACAGGAAATGAGAGGGCTGTTATACCTCTATGTTCACTTTATCATAGTGACCCTTTGTAGTTCAGGCACATTTCCTTATGTAAGGAGGTAGGCCTGCATAGCAGATAGGTATGCTGATGTGTCAGAGGCACAGAGCTAGTGTGAGGGGTAGGAAGTTTTTTCATAGTAGGTGCATTAGTTGGTCATATCGGAATCGTGGGTATGAAGCTCGGACCCATAAGAAACCAGAAGATAGTAGGAGGACTTTTGTGGCTAGGATGACGGGGAATAGTTCTGTGGGTGGCCCTAGGGCGCTTGGGTTTAGGAATATGATGGCTGTAAGTGTATTTATTAGCATAATGTTCGCATATTCAGCTAGGAAGAATAAGGCGAAGGGTCCTGCGGCGTATTCAACGTTAAACCCTGAGACTAGCTCAGATTCACCCTCTGTGAGGTCAAAAGGAGCTCGGTTTGTCTCTGCTAGGGTGGATACGTATCATATTATTGCTAGGGGTCATGAGGAGAAAATGAAGTATAGAGGCTCCTGTGCGACGGCAAAGGAGCTGAGTGTGTAGCTTCCGCTTAGTATGATTATTGATAGCAGGATTATGGCCAGTGTCACTTCGTATGAAATGGTCTGTGCTACTGCCCGTAGGGCTCCGATTAGTGCGTATTTTGAGTTCGAGGCTCAGCCTGATCATAGGACTGAGTAGACGGCTAGGCTTGACATGGCTATTAGGAAGAGAACTCCGAGGTTTAGATCTGCTAGGGGAAATGGGAGTGGTAGTGGTGCTCAAGTGGTGAGGGCTAGGACAAGGGCTAGTATTGGTATCAGAATGAATAGAAGTGGGGAAGAGGTAGAGGGTCGGATGGGCTCTTTGGTAAATAGTTTCAGTCCGTCCGCAAATGGTTGAAGTAGGCCAAAAGGCCCGACAACGTTAGGGCCTTTGCGGGATTGTATGTAGCTTAGGATTTTCCGTTCTACTAGGGTTAGGAAGGCTACGGCAATCAGGATTGGGATGATGTATAGGAGGGATATAATGAGGCAGCTTAGTGTTGTTATTTGAATCATGGGTGAAGCTAGGGAGAGGATTTGAACCTCTGGGGAAAGGGCTTAAGCCTTCTGCACTTGCCGGGCTCTGCCACTCTAGCTGGTCCTTTTCTAGGATTGAAAGTGGTGGGGGAAGGCCCTCTTCACGGTTTAGTTGGTTTCACTGCTTAGAGGGGGGGGGCGTGCTTGTGGTATTGGCCCCACTTTCCCGGTCCTTTCGTACTGGGGAGAGTGTGTCATAGATAGAAACCGACCTGGATTGCTCCGGTCTGAACTCAGATCACGTAGGACTGTTAATCGTTGAACAAACGAACCCTTAATAGCGGCTGCACCATTAGGATGTCCTGATCCAACATCGAGGTCGTAAACCCCCCTGTCGATATGGGCTCTTGAGGGGGATTGCGCTGTTATCCCTGGGGTAGCTTGGTCCATTAATCAATTATATTGGGTCTGGTCACTGTTAGCACTTTGAGGGGTAGCTCTAGGTAAAGAGGTATGGTCTTGTTTTTGGAGGATTTGTTCTCCTCCAAGGTCGCCCCAACCGAAAAATATCGACCAGGCTCTGCGATGGTAGTGGCCCCAGTGGGGTTGATTGAGGATTCGCGGTGGTCGTTGATTTTTAAGTTCCACAGGGTCTTCTCGTCTTATGTTCACATCCCCGCTTTTGCACGGGGAGATCAATTTCACTGATTATCTGTGAGAGACAGTTAAGACCTCGTTTAGCCATTCATACAAGTCTCGATTTATGGGACAATTGATTGCGCTACCTTTGCACGGTTAGGATACCGCGGCCGTTAAACCTAAGTCACCGGGCAGGCATCACCTTCAATACTTGTTTAATTTGCTGAAGGCTATGTTTTTGGTAAACAGTCGGGCCTTATTAATTTGCCGAGTTCCTTTCACAGATTTTAATCGCTCTTATAGGCGCTCCTGAGTCGGGTTAACAGGGTTAGTTAATACGTGGTCTTGTAGGGGTTTTTGTATCTGTCTAGGTCTGTTAATAATGTTTCTATGTAAGCTTGCGCCGTTAGAGGGGTGTGGCCCTGAGTTACTTATTTTAGCATTAATTCTCCTATATTCATAGGTTGACCTGTTTGTGATAAGGGAATCATCTTATTTTGGTATTTTTAGGTGGTGGAGCTTTGACGCACTCTTTTTTGATGGCTGCTTTAGGGCCCACGGTAGGATCAGTAGTAAGAATTATCCGCTAGTCGAGGTTGTGTCCTTTTTTAATGGAGCTGTCCCTCCATTAAATAGCTCTTAATCATCTCATTAGGGTTCAGGATGTCCGGTAGGGAGGATTAAGGGGGAACTTAGATTCGTTTCACAGGTAACCAGCTATCACCCAGCTCGGTTGGCTTTTCACCTCTACTGACAAGTCATCCCACTCTTTTGCAACAGAGACGGGTTCGCTCTCTTTAACTGCTTGAAAGTAGCTCGCTTGGGTTTCGGGGGGGCAAACTTTAGTTCACTTTGCTTGGTTGTTCTCGCTAAACCATGATGCAAAAGGTACAAGGGTTGATCTTTGCTGTCTGTCGCTTTGATTGTTTCACTGCTATTTCATCTTTCCCTTACGGTACTGGGGTCTCTATCGCGTCTAAGTGTCTTTTCTATCGCCTATACTAAGACTGTAAAATGCTTTAGTTTAATTAGTTTAGTAAATTCTTTAGTTTTGGTGTACTATTTGTGTGGTTGAGCTAGAGGGGGGGCTTCAAGACGATCCGGTCTAGTAGATATCTTTCAGGTGTAAGCTGAGTGCTTTGGTGTTATAGCTACGTCTTGATATTCTAAGTACACCTTCCGGTACACTTACCTTGTTACGACTTACCTCATCTTCAGCGTATTTATGGTATTAGTTATGTGGGATGTGGCTTTTGAGGAGGGTGACGGGCGGTATGTACGTGCCCCAGGGCCGGCTTAAAGTAGGCTCTATTGTCCCACTTTACTGCTAAATCCGCCTTCCAGAAGTGGTTTCACGCTTCTTTCCGTGTGCCCTATGAATAGGGAATGTAGCCCATTTCTTCCACTCCATAGGCTATACCTTGACCTGTCTTATTAGCGGGGTGCTATTGTGTCCACTGTTGTGCTCTCATTCGAGGTGGGCTGGCGACGGCGGTATGTAGGCTGTGTTGGCAAGGGGTGGTTGGGTTAATCGGGGATTATCGATTGTAGAACAGGCTCCTCTAGGTGGGTTTGGGGCACCGCCAAGTCCTTAGAGTTTTAAGCGTTTGTGCTCGTAGTTCTCTGGCGGATACTTCGGTAAAGTAAGTATCAAGATTTAGGGCCAGGCATAGTGGGGTATCTAATCCCAGTTTGGGCCCTGGCTTTCGTGGGTTTAAATCAGTCGTTAGTTCCTAAGATCATCTTAATGGTGTGTTTAGGTGCATCTTGGGCTTATGACAGCTCAGTTGCATTTTGATCTTAGTTAGCTAGGATAGGCATTTTACCACTCTTTACGCCGTGTCAATAGGACGGTTGATTTGGGTTTCTTGTATGACCGCGGTGGCTGGCACAAGATTTACCAACCCTTGAAGTTAGGCTGTTGCTATAACTAAGTCAAGTTTGCACTCATTGCTTAATGTTAATTACTGCTGAATACCCGTGGGGGCGTGGCTTAGCGAGGCGTCTTGGGCTACTACTTGGGTGTGCCTGATACCCGCTCCTCAAGGCCTGTATGGGGGTAGGTGGTCGAGGGCGTTTACACTGGGGCGCGGATACTTGCATGTATATATTTAGCAAAAACCAACCGTAAGGTTAGGACTAAGTCTTTTGTCCGCAGGCATGTTTTATGCCATCTTGGCAACTTCAGTGCCATGCTTTGTGTTAAGCTATGTGGACGGGGGTGTGGTTAGCTGATAGTTGAGTGGTGAGTGAGAGTGAAGTATATGAAATTATTGCTTGTGTTTACTATTTTTAGTACTGGAGTTTCTCTAATAAGTTTAAGTTATTTTGTATGTGTTTGTGTGTATATGTACATCGTTCCGATGATGTCATGGAAGGGATGATTAATGGAGTTTTAGAGGTAGTTTGCTGGGATTGGGCGATGAAGGTTTATGCTACATGGTGGTTAGCGAAAGTTTACTGGTTTAGTTTGTGAAGCGCAGGGGTTGCGCTTAATGATTTGTTGTTTTGTGCTATGTCCAACGAGCATTCATCCAATAGCCCCATTTAACCCGGAGGGTGGAGGTAACATTAACTGAATGTGGTCAAAGTGCATCAGTGTCAGGATGATTCCCCATATACGCCAACCGTCTCATCGAGGGACCCTTGAAATATAGGATAGGCCGTGAGGCAGGTGTGTCCAGGCTTAGATTGTGGGACCCCCGAGATCACTGGGAATAGCCACCTGTGAGGTAACCCCGGAAAAAATAAGAGGAACCAGAGGCGCCAAAAAGCTGGAACATGCCGCGATTACGCATTGAGAAGGTGAAAGTACTCACAGATGCCACTTTGAAGGGCAAGGAGGGGTGAGTGAACCCAATGGATGGCCCTGACCGAGGAACCAGAGGCGCAAAAATGTGAGGAGGGCGAGGGGTTTAGGGGGAACGTATGGGCCTGAAGCTAGTCATACCGGACATTATGTGCAACGGGTTGCTGATTTCACGTGAGGAGTACGATTAATAAATCCGTCTGATACGAACTGCATGAGATATGTGGTGGAGAGTTGTTGTTGGAGCATGTCCTGTGAGCATTCATTAAAATGGGGTCTTGTTATGCGCTTGAGTGGAGTTGTATTGGGTGTTGTGGGGTATGGTCCTAGAACATTCATGCCGGGTGGTTTGGTAGGAGTGTGTTTAAGGGTTTAATGGCCGTGTACATGTATGGGTTTAGCACCTGCTTATAAGATAGTCCGTATATAATGTATATTACTGGTACTATAGTATGTATGTATATGGGGTATATAAATTTATGCACGAATATGCATAACCAAATACCCCCGCCTCGGGGGGGGAGGGGGGGGGGGTTAAGCATAATGGCATAGATGGGGTAGAATTATTGGGGGCTTGCGGTTAGTTCCTGTAGTTGAGAACAATGGCGGCTTTTCGAGCCGCAGGCCTCGGGTAGTGTCCGGGCAGGAATAATGACTTATTTTATGTTTTTTTTAGGGATTTGCTTTGCGGTGGGTGTTTTGGGTGTGGCGTCGAATCCTTCGCCGTATTATGGGGTTGTTGGTTTGGTGTTAGCGTCTGTGGCGGGGTGCGGGTGGTTGCTGGGCCTTGGGGTTTCGTTCGTGGCTTTAGTGCTGTTTATGGTGTATTTGGGGGGTATGCTGGTGGTGTTTGTTTATTCAGTAGCTTTAGCAGCGGAGCCTTTCCCTGGGGCTTGGGGGGATTGACGGGTGATTGGATGTGCAGTAGCGTTTGTGGCAATTGTTTTTGGGGGGTTGGTGTTTGGGGGGTTTATGGGGGCTTGGAAGTTCGGGGTTTCTACTGTGAATAATGTTGGGGTGTTTGTTGTTCGGTCGGATTTTAGTGGAGTTTCCATGTTTTATTCACATGGGGCAGGGATGTTTTTAGTGGCGGGTTGGGGGCTGTTGTTGACTTTGTTTGTTGTATTGGAGCTTGTGCGGGGGTTGTCGCGGGGTGCTATTCGGGCGGTTTAGGGGTTAGGGTCAGAGAATAGTTTATTGAAAATGCCAGCTTTGGGAGCTGGAGATAAAGGTTTGAGTCCTTTTTTTCTGAGTTTGGGGTACTCTAAGAAGTGGTAAGTCTTCAATCTTTGGTTTACAAGACCAATGTTTTTATAAACTATTAGAGTATTTAGCAGTTGAGTATTTTGTTTTCTAGGGCGCTTGCGGCGGGGAGGAGAAATAGGAGGATAGTGAAGTAGGCGATTGAAGCGAGTTGGCCGATGATGATGAATGGGTGTTCGACGGGTTGGCTTCCTACTCATGTTAGGACGAGGAGGTCGGCGACTAGTACTCAGAATAGGAGCTGGGAGAGTGGTCGGAATGTTATTGCTCGTTGTTTTGATTTGTGCAGGAATGGGATTAGGAATAGGATCAGTACGGAGGCGGCCAGTGCTAATACGCCTCTAATACGCGTTTATTTGGGATTGAACGTAGGATGGCGTAGGCGAATAGGAAGTATCATTCTGGCTTGATGTGTGGTGGGGTTACTAGCGGGTTTGCTGGGGTGAAGTTTTCTGGGTCTCCCAGGAGGTTAACCGCTCATGCTTCTTTCTTATGAGACGTTAGTAAACCAATTACATAGCCTTGTCAAGACTAAATCACAGGTAAAAATCCTGTACATCTCATGTGGCCAACCACTCCCAACTAGGATTCCAAGACGCCTCATCACCCATCATAGAAGAACTCGTTGAATTCCACGACCACGCCCTAATCGTTGCCCTAGCTATCTGCAGCCTAGTTCTCTACCTTTTAGCCCACATACTAACAGAAAAACTCTCGTCCAATGCTGTAGACGCCCAAGAAGTAGAGCTGATCTGGACAATCCTACCTGCTATCGTCCTGGTACTCCTCGCCCTCCCATCCCTACAAATCCTCTACATAATGGACGAAATCGACGAACCAGACCTCACCCTAAAAGCCATCGGCCACCAATGATACTGAAGCTACGAATACACAGACTTCAAAGACCTATCATTCGACTCCTACATAGTGCCCACCCCAGACTTACCCAACGGCCACTTCCGACTGCTAGAAGTTGACCACCGCGTAGTTATCCCAATAGAATCCCCCATCCGCGTGATCATTACTGCAGGAGACGTACTCCACTCCTGAGCAGTCCCAACGCTCGGAGTTAAAACAGACGCAATCCCAGGCCGACTAAACCAAACTTCATTCATTACCACCCGGCCTGGGATTTTTTACGGACAATGCTCAGAAATTTGCGGGGCTAATCACAGCTACATACCCATTGTAGTAGAATCAACCCCACTCCCACATTTCGAGGCCTGATCGTCCCTTCTATCATCATCCTAATCATTAAGAAGCTATGCAACAGCACTAGCCTTTTAAGCTAGCCAAAGAGGGACTTCCCCCTCCTTAATGATATGCCACAGCTTAACCCCGCACCATGATTTTCAATCATAATTATAACCTGATTAACCCTAGCACTCCTCATCCAACCAAAACTACTAGCCTTCACCACAACCAACCCCCCATCAAATAAGACCTCCCTCACTACCAAACCCACACCATGATCCTGACCATGAACCTAAGCTTCTTTGACCAATTTTCCAGCCCCAATCTATTTGGCATCCCCTTAATCCTACTATCCCTACTCTTCCCAGCCCTACTATTCCCGTCCCCAAACAACCGATGAATCAACAACCGCCTTTCTACTATCCAAACATGACTCCTTCACCTAATCACAAAACAACTAATAGTCCCACTCAACAAAAATGGCCACAAATGAGCCATAATATTTACATCCCTAATAATCATACTTCTTACAATCAACCTTCTAGGCCTCCTTCCATATACATTCACCCCAACCACCCAACTATCTATGAACATAGCCCTAGCCTTCCCACTATGGCTCGCCACACTACTAACAGGCCTACGAAACCAACCATCAGCCTCTTTAGCCCACCTATTACCCGAAGGTACCCCTACACCCCTAATCCCCGCACTAATCCTGATCGAAACAACCAGCCTTCTAATCCGCCCCCTAGCCCTCGGAGTCCGCCTTACAGCCAACCTTACAGCAGGACACTTACTCATCCAACTCATCTCTACAGCCTCCATTGCATTAATACCCACCCTTCCTGCAGTATCCATCCTAACAATAATCATCCTACTACTCCTAACCATCCTAGAAGTAGCAGTAGCCATAATCCAGGCCTACGTCTTCGTGCTCCTTCTAAGCCTATACTTACAAGAAAACATCTAATGGCACACCAAGCACACTCATACCACATAGTTGACCCAAGTCCTTGACCAATCTTCGGGGCAGCCGCCGCCCTACTCACAACCTCAGGATTAATCATGTGATTCCACTACAACTCATCCATACTACTAACCCTAGGCCTCATCTCAATACTCCTAGTAATACTCCAATGATGACGAGACATTGTACGAGAAAGCACCTTCCAAGGCCATCACACTCCCACAGTCCAAAAAGGCCTACGATACGGCATAATCCTTTTCATCACATCCGAAGCATTCTTCTTCTTAGGGTTCTTCTGAGCGTTCTTCCACTCGAGCCTGGCCCCAACCCCAGAACTAGGAGGCCAATGACCCCCAACAGGAATTAAACCACTCAACCCGATAGAAGTCCCCCTACTAAACACAGCCATCCTACTAGCCTCAGGCGTTACCGTAACGTGAGCCCATCACAGCATCACAGAAGGAAACCGAAAACACGCCATCCACGCCCTAACCCTAACGATCCTCCTGGGATTCTACTTCACAGCCCTACAAGCAATAGAATACCACGAAGCCCCATTCTCAATCGCCGATAGCGTCTACGGATCTACCTTCTTCATTGCCACTGGATTCCACGGACTCCACGTAATCATCGGATCCTCCTTCCTGACCGTCTGCCTCTTCCGACTGATCAAGTTCCACTTTACATCAGACCACCACTTCGGATTCGAGGCAGCAGCCTGATACTGACACTTCGTAGACGTCATCTGACTATTCCTCTACATAACCATCTACTGATGAGGATCTTGCTCTTCTAGTATATTAATTACAATTGACTTCCAATCTCTAGAATCTGGTATAAACCCAGAGGAGAGCAATGAACGCACTCATGTTCATATTCGCCCTATCATCAATCCTAAGCGCCGCCCTAACCGCATTAAACTTCTGACTCGCCCAAATAAACCCCGACTCAGAGAAACTCTCACCGTACGAATGTGGATTCGACCCACTTGGATCTGCTCGATTACCATTCTCAGTCCGATTCTTCCTCAGTAGCCATCCTGTTCGTCCTATTCGACCTAGAAATCGCCCTCCTACTCCCCCTGCCATGAGCCGTCCAACTCCAATCCCCCCTAATGACCCTCACCTGAACTGTAGTGATCCTCCTTCTCCTAACACTCGGACTGGCCTACGAGTGAATTCAAGGGGGCCTAGAATGAGCAGAATAACAGAAAGTTAGTCTAACCAAAAAGATAGCTGGTTTCGACCCAGCAGATTACAGCCAACCCTGTAACTTTTTTATGTCGCCCCTACATTTAAGCTTCTACTCAGCCTTCATTTTCAGCGGACTAGGACTAGCCTTCCACCGAACCCACCTAGTATCCGCCCTACTATGCCTTGAAAGCATAATATTATCGATATTCGTAGGCCTATCAATATGATCCATCGAAAACCAAGTCTCCTCATTCACCATGGTACCAATTCTCATGCTAACCTTCTCAGCGTGTGAGGCGGGCACAGGCCTGGCCATCCTAGTAGCCTCCACCCGCACACATGGCTCCGACCATCTACACAACCTAAACCTCCTGCAATGCTAAAAATCATCCTACCCACAATCATATTTCTTCCAACAGCCCTGCTGTCTCCACCAAAATTTCTATGGACTAACACCACCTTATACAGCCTCCTAATCGCTGCCCTAAGCCTACAGTGATTAATCCCAACCTACTACCCCTACAAATTTTTATCCAACTGAACAGGAATTGACCAAATCTCATCCCCCCTCCTAGTACTATCCTGCTGACTACTCCCACTCATAATCATAGCAAGCCAAAACCACCTGCAACAAGAACCCCTACAACGCAAACGAATCTTTATCTCAACCTTAGTCGCAGTCCAGCCATTCATCCTACTAGCCTTTTCCACCACAGAACTAGCACTATTTTACATCTCATTTGAAGCAACCCTCATTCCCACCCTAATCTTAATCACCCGATGGGGGAACCAACCAGAACGCCTAAGCGCTGGCATCTACCTGCTATTCTACACGCCAGTAAGCTCTCTACCCCTGCTAATCACAATCATACACCTATACGTGAAAATTGGCACCCTGCACCTGCCAACCCTACAACTAACCCACCCAACCCTATCCACCTCATGGACAGGAATACTATCAGGTCTAGCACTGCTCATAGCATTCATAGTAAAAGCCCCACTATACGGCCTACACCTCTGACTGCCAAAAGCCCACGTAGAAGCACCCATCGCAGGCTCAATACTCCTCGCCGCCCTACTACTAAAGCTAGGAGGATACGGAATTATACGAGTCACTCTATTTATGGGCCCACTGTCCAACCTCCTGCACTACCCCTTCCTAACCCTGGCCCTATGAGGCGCCCTAATGGCTAGCTCAATCTGCCTACGACAGACAGACCTAAAATCACTAATCGCTTATTCATCCGTTAGCCACATAGGCCTAGTTATCGCCGCAGGAATAATCCAAACCCACTGATCATTCTCAGGGGCAATGATCCTAATAATTTCCCATGGACTAACTTCCTCCATACTATTCTGCCTAGCCAACACAAACTATGAACGTACGCACAGCCGAATTCTACTACTCACACGAGGCCTACAACCTCTCCTACCACTCATAGCTACCTGATGATTGCTGGCCAATCTAACAAACATAGCCTTACCCCCAACAACAAACCTCATAGCAGAGCTAACCATTATAATCACCTTATTCAACTGATCTGCCTTCACGATCATCCTAACAGGAATCGCAACCCTACTAACCGCCTCCTACACCTTATTCATACTACTAATGACCCAACGAGGCTCAATCCCCTCCCACATCACATCTATGCAAAACTCAACCACGCGAGAACACCTGCTCATAACACTCCACATTATCCCAATATTCCTCCTAATCCTCAAACCCGAACTGATCTCCGGAATCCCCTCATGCAAGTATAGTTTAAACCAAACATTAGACTGTGATTCTAAGAATAGAAGTTCAAACCTTCTTACCTGCCGAGGGGAGGGTTTAACCAACAAGAGCTGCTAACTCTTACATCTGAGCCTAAAACCTCAGCCCCCTTACTTTTAAAGGATAACAGCAATCCACTGGTCTTAGGAACCACCCATCTTGGTGCAAATCCAAGTAAAAGTAGTGAACCCCACACTACTAATCAACTCCCTCACACTACTCACGCTGACAATCCTCCTAACCCCAATCATCCTGCCATTTCTATTTAAAAACTTTAAAAACACCCCACAAGCCACCACCCGCGCTGTTAAAACCGCATTCCTAATTAGCCTAGCCCCTACAACCGCATTCATCTACTCGGGAGTAGAATCTGTCACCTGCCACTGGGAGTGAAAATTCATTATAAACTTTAAAATCCCCCTGAGCCTAAAAATAGACCAATACTCAATAACATTTCTTCCAATCGCCCTATTTGTAACATGATCAATCCTACAATTCGCCATATGATACATGGCCTCAGAGCCATACGTAACAAAATTTTTCACCTACCTACTGACATTCCTAGTCGCCATACTCCTCCTAACAACCGCAAACAACATATTCCTCCTATTCGTAGGCTGGAAAGGAGTAGGAATCATGTCCTTCCTTCTCATCGGCTGATGACAAGGCCGAGCAGATGCCAACACCGCCGCCCTACGAGCCGTAATCTACAACCGAATCGGAGACGTCGGACTGATCCTGAGCATAGCATGACTAGCTTCAACATTCAACACCTGAGAGATCCAACAAGCCGTACACCCCCACCAAACCCCAATCCTCCCCCTCATAGGATTAATCCTCGCAGCCGCAGGAAAATCCGCCCAATTTGGACTCCACCCATGACTGCCCGCAGCAATAGAAGGCCCCACCCCAGTATCAGCCCTACTGCACTCCAGTACCATAGTAGTAGCCGGAATCTTCCTGCTCATCCGCATGCACCCCCTGCTAGCCACCAACCAGACAGCCCTAACTGCCTGCCTATGCCTAGGTGCTCTATCAACCCTATTCGCTGCCACATGCGCCCTAACCCAAAATGACATCAAAAAAATCATTGCTTTCTCAACATCCAGCCAACTAGGACTAATAATAGTCACTATCGGACTAAACCTCCCACAACTAGCCTTCCTACACATCTCAACCCATGCCTTCTTTAAAGCCATACTATTCCTATGCTCAGGGTCTATCATCCACAACCTAAACGGAGAACAAGATATCCGAAAGATAGGAGGCCTACAGAAAATACTCCCAGTCACTACTTCCTGCCTAACCATCGGAAACCTGGCGCTGATAGGAACCCCATTCCTAGCCGGATTCTACTCAAAAGACCTCATCATCGAAAGCTTAAACACATCATACCTAAATACTTGAGCCCTACTCCTAACCCTTATAGCCACAGCATTCACCGCAACCTACAGCATCCGCATAACCATCCTAGTCCAAGCTGGACAAACCCGAATCCCCCCAATAGTATCAATAAACGAAAACAACCCACTAATCACCGCCCCCCTAACCCGACTCGCCCTAGGCAGCATTACAGCAGGAATAATCATTACCTCTTTCATCACACCAACCAAAACCCCCCCAATAACCATACCCCTTATCACCAAAACCGCTGCCATCCTCATAACAATCCTAGGAATCATCCTAGGCCCCTCATGTACAGGGCCACACCCCTCTAACGGCGCAAGCTTACATAGAAACATTATTAACAGACCTAGACAGATACAAAAACCCCTACAAGACCACGTATTAACTAACCCTGTTAACCCGACTCAGGAGCGCCTATAAGAGCGATTAAAATCTGTGAAAGGAACTCGGCAAATTAATAAGGCCCGACTGTTTACCAAAAACATAGCCTTCAGCAAATTAAACAAGTATTGAAGGTGATGCCTGCCCGGTGACTTAGGTTTAACGGCCGCGGTATCCTAACCGTGCAAAGGTAGCGCAATCAATTGTCCCATAAATCGAGACTTGTATGAATGGCTAAACGAGGTCTTAACTGTCTCTCACAGATAATCAGTGAAATTGATCTCCCCGTGCAAAAGCGGGGATGTGAACATAAGACGAGAAGACCCTGTGGAACTTAAAAATCAACGACCACCGCGAATCCTCAATCAACCCCACTGGGGCCACTACCATCGCAGAGCCTGGTCGATATTTTTCGGTTGGGGCGACCTTGGAGGAGAACAAATCCTCCAAAAACAAGACCATACCTCTTTACCTAGAGCTACCCCTCAAAGTGCTAACAGTGACCAGACCCAATATAATTGATTAATGGACCAAGCTACCCCAGGGATAACAGCGCAATCCCCCTCAAGAGCCCATATCGACAGGGGGGTTTACGACCTCGATGTTGGATCAGGACATCCTAATGGTGCAGCCGCTATTAAGGGTTCGTTTGTTCAACGATTAACAGTCCTACGTGATCTGAGTTCAGACCGGAGCAATCCAGGTCGGTTTCTATCTATGACACACTCTCCCCAGTACGAAAGGACCGGGAAAGTGGGGCCAATACCACAAGCACGCCCCCCCCCTCTAAGCAGTGAAACCAACTAAACCGTGAAGAGGGCCTTCCCCCACCACTTTCAATCCTAGAAAAGGACCAGCTAGAGTGGCAGAGCCCGGCAAGTGCAGAAGGCTTAAGCCCTTTCCCCAGAGGTTCAAATCCTCTCCCTAGCTTCACCCATGATTCAAATAACAACACTAAGCTGCCTCATTATATCCCTCCTATACATCATCCCAATCCTGATTGCCGTAGCCTTCCTAACCCTAGTAGAACGGAAAATCCTAAGCTACATACAATCCCGCAAAGGCCCTAACGTTGTCGGGCCTTTTGGCCTACTTCAACCATTTGCGGACGGACTGAAACTATTTACCAAAGAGCCCATCCGACCCTCTACCTCTTCCCCACTTCTATTCATTCTGATACCAATACTAGCCCTTGTCCTAGCCCTCACCACTTGAGCACCACTACCACTCCCATTTCCCCTAGCAGATCTAAACCTCGGAGTTCTCTTCCTAATAGCCATGTCAAGCCTAGCCGTCTACTCAGTCCTATGATCAGGCTGAGCCTCGAACTCAAAATACGCACTAATCGGAGCCCTACGGGCAGTAGCACAGACCATTTCATACGAAGTGACACTGGCCATAATCCTGCTATCAATAATCATACTAAGCGGAAGCTACACACTCAGCTCCTTTGCCGTCGCACAGGAGCCTCTATACTTCATTTTCTCCTCATGACCCCTAGCAATAATATGATACGTATCCACCCTAGCAGAGACAAACCGAGCTC
Source organism: Anser anser (assembly GCF_964211835.1). Taxonomy (NCBI): domain Eukaryota; kingdom Metazoa; phylum Chordata; class Aves; order Anseriformes; family Anatidae; genus Anser; species Anser anser. The sequence goes on along the minus strand of NW_028154004.1, from coordinate 63,248 downwards.
CTTTTGACCTCACAGAGGGTGAATCTGAGCTAGTCTCAGGGTTTAACGTTGAATACGCCGCAGGACCCTTCGCCTTATTCTTCCTAGCTGAATATGCGAACATTATGCTAATAAATACACTTACAGCCATCATATTCCTAAACCCAAGCGCCCTAGGGCCACCCACAGAACTATTCCCCGTCATCCTAGCCACAAAAGTCCTCCTACTATCTTCTGGTTTCTTATGGGTCCGAGCTTCATACCCACGATTCCGATATGACCAACTAATGCACCTACTATGAAAAAACTTCCTACCCCTCACACTAGCTCTGTGCCTCTGACACATCAGCATACCTATCTGCTATGCAGGCCTACCTCCTTACATAAGGAAATGTGCCTGAACTACAAAGGGTCACTATGATAAAGTGAACATAGAGGTATAACAGCCCTCTCATTTCCTGTTGACCTTAGAAAAGTAGGAATTGAACCCACACAAGAGAAATCAAAATTCTCCATACTTCCCTTATATTATTTTCTAGTAGAGTCAGCTAATCAAGCTATCGGGCCCATACCCCGAAAATGATGGTTTAACCCCCTCCTCTACTAATGAACCCTTACGCGACCCCAATCATAACCTTCAGCCTCATCTTGGGCACCACAATCACAATTTCCAGCAACCACTGAGTTCTGGCCTGGACAGGACTGGAGATCAACACACTAGCCATCATTCCCCTAATTGCCAAATCCCACCACCCACGAGCAGTAGAAGCCGCAACGAAATACTTCCTAACCCAAGCAGCTGCTTCCGCCCTGGTCCTATTCTCTAGCATAACCAATGCCTGAGTCACCGGCCAATGAGACATCACACAAATAAACCACCCAACCTCCTGTCTACTACTGACAGCAGCAATCGCTATTAAACTGGGCCTAGTGCCATTTCACTTCTGATTCCCAGAAGTACTACAAGGATCGCCACTAATAACAGCCCTGCTACTCTCGACCCTCATAAAATTCCCCCCACTAACCCTGCTCCTACTAACATCCAAATCCCTCGACCCAGCTCTACTCACCGCCATGGCCCTAGCCTCAACAGCACTAGGAGGCTGAATAGGACTGAACCAAACACAAACACGCAAAATCCTAGCCTTCTCGTCCATCTCCCACTTAGGCTGAATCGCCATCATCCTAGTTTACAGCCCCAAATTGGCCTTACTTACCTTCTACCTATACACAATCATAACATCAGCCGTATTCCTAGCCCTTAACAAAATCAAAGCCCTTAACCTATCCATGATCACAACCTCATGAACAAAAACCCCAGTGCTAAACGCCACCCTAATACTAGTACTTTTATCCCTAGCAGGCCTCCCCCCATTAACAGGCTTTATACCAAAGTGACTTATCATCCAAGAACTAACTAAACAGGAAATAACACCAGCAGCCATGGCAATTGCCATGCTATCACTGCTCAGCCTCTTCTTCTACCTACGCCTCGCATACCACTCAACAATTACCCTTCCCCCCAACTCCTCTAACCACATAAAACAATGATACACTAGCAAAGCCCCAAGCACACCTACTGCGGTCCTTGCCTCACTATCAATCCTCTTACTTCCCCTGTCCCCAATAATACATGCCATTGTCTAGAAACTTAGGATAACACCCCAAACCGAAGGCCTTCAAAGCCTTAAATAAGAGTTAAACCCTCTTAGTTTCTGCACATTAAGACTTACAGAATATTAACCTGTATCTTCTGAATGCAAGTCAGACGCTTTAATTAAGCTAAAGCCTCCCTAGACAGATGGGCTTCGATCCCACAAAACTCTAGTTAACAGCTAAATGCCTAAACCAATTGGCTTCTGCCTACAAAGACCCTGACGCACCCTAGTGCGCATCGATGAGCTTGCAACTCAACATGAATTTCACTACAGAGCCGATAAGAAGAGGAATTAAACCTCTGTAAAAAGGACTACAGCCTAACGCTTCAACACTCAGCCATCTTACCCGTCACCTTCATCAACCGATGACTATTTTCCACTAACCATAAGGATATTGGCACCCTGTACCTCATCTTCGGGGCATGAGCAGGAATAGTCGGCACCGCACTCAGCCTATTAATCCGCGCAGAACTAGGACAACCAGGAACTCTCCTAGGCGACGACCAAATTTACAATGTAATCGTTACCGCTCACGCCTTTGTAATAAGCTTCTTTATAGTCATACCCATCATGATCGGAGGATTCGGCAACTGATTAGTCCCCCTCATAATCGGTGCCCCCGACATAGCATTCCCGCGAATAAACAACATAAGCTTTTGACTCCTCCCCCCATCATTCCTCCTCCTACTAGCCTCATCCACTGTAGAAGCTGGCGCCGGCACAGGCTGAACTGTCTACCCTCCCCTAGCAGGTGACCTTGCCCACGCCGGAGCTTCAGTAGACCTGGCTATCTTCTCACTCCACTTAGCCGGTATCTCCTCCATCCTTGGGGCCATCAACTTTATCACCACAGCCATCAACATAAAACCCCCCGCACTCTCACAATACCAAACCCCACTATTTGTCTGATCCGTACTAATTACCGCCATCCTACTCCTTCTATCACTCCCCGTACTCGCCGCCGGTATTACAATATTACTAACTGATCGAAACCTAAACACCACATTCTTCGACCCCGCTGGAGGAGGAGACCCAATCCTGTACCAACACCTATTCTGATTCTTCGGACACCCAGAAGTCTATATTCTGATCCTACCGGGGTTCGGAATCATCTCACACGTAGTCACGTACTACTCAGGCAAAAAGGAGCCCTTCGGCTACATGGGAATAGTCTGAGCCATACTATCCATCGGCTTCCTAGGATTCATCGTCTGAGCTCACCACATGTTTACAGTAGGAATAGACGTTGATACCCGAGCCTACTTTACATCAGCCACTATAATCATTGCCATCCCTACCGGAATCAAAGTATTTAGCTGACTAGCCACCCTGCACGGAGGAACAATCAAATGAGACCCCCCCCAATACTATGAGCTCTAGGATTTATCTTCCTATTTACCATCGGAGGATTAACAGGAATCGTTCTTGCAAACTCTTCCCTAGACATCGCCCTGCACGACACGTACTACGTAGTTGCCCACTTCCACTACGTCCTATCCATAGGCGCCGTCTTTGCCATTCTAGCAGGATTTACTCACTGATTCCCACTACTCACTGGGTTTACCCTACACCAAACATGAGCAAAAGCCCACTTCGGGGTAATATTTACAGGAGTAAACCTAACGTTCTTCCCCCAGCACTTCCTAGGCCTAGCAGGAATACCCCGACGATACTCGGACTATCCCGACGCCTACACACTATGAAACACCATTTCCTCCTAGTCCTAGGACTTAGAGAAACTCCAGTACTAAAAATAGTAAACACAAGCAATAATTTCATATACTTCACTCTCACTCACCACTCAACTATCAGCTAACCACACCCCCGTCCACATAGCTTAACACAAAGCATGGCACTGAAGTTGCCAAGATGGCATAAAACATGCCTGCGGACAAAAGACTTAGTCCTAACCTTACGGTTGGTTTTTGCTAAATATATACATGCAAGTATCCGCGCCCCAGTGTAAACGCCCTCGACCACCTACCCCCATACAGGCCTTGAGGAGCGGGTATCAGGCACACCCAAGTAGTAGCCCAAGACGCCTCGCTAAGCCACGCCCCCACGGGTATTCAGCAGTAATTAACATTAAGCAATGAGTGCAAACTTGACTTAGTTATAGCAACAGCCTAACTTCAAGGGTTGGTAAATCTTGTGCCAGCCACCGCGGTCATACAAGAAACCCAAATCAACCGTCCTATTGACACGGCGTAAAGAGTGGTAAAATGCCTATCCTAGCTAACTAAGATCAAAATGCAACTAAGCTGTCATAAGCCCAAGATGCACCTAAACACACCATTAAGATGATCTTAGGAACTAACGACTGATTTAAACCCACGAAAGCCAGGGCCCAAACTGGGATTAGATACCCCACTATGCCTGGCCCTAAATCTTGATACTTACTTTACCGAAGTATCCGCCAGAGAACTACGAGCACAAACGCTTAAAACTCTAAGGACTTGGCGGTGCCCCAAACCCACCTAGAGGAGCCTGTTCTACAATCGATAATCCCCGATTAACCCAACCACCCCTTGCCAACACAGCCTACATACCGCCGTCGCCAGCCCACCTCGAATGAGAGCACAACAGTGGACACAATAGCACCCCGCTAATAAGACAGGTCAAGGTATAGCCTATGGAGTGGAAGAAATGGGCTACATTCCCTATTCATAGGGCACACGGAAAGAAGCGTGAAACCACTTCTGGAAGGCGGATTTAGCAGTAAAGTGGGACAATAGAGCCTACTTTAAGCCGGCCCTGGGGCACGTACATGGTTAAACATGCCTGTTAGTAGTGTGGCGAGCCATAGTGGGAAGGCTAGGGCTATGTTCATAGATAGTTGGGTGGTTGGGGTGAATGTATACGGAAGGAGGCCTAGAAGGTTGATTGTAAGAAGTATGATTATTAGGGATGTAAATATTATGGCTCATTTGTGGCCATTTTTGTTGAGTGGGACTATTAGTTGTTTTGTGATTAGGTGAAGGAGTCATGTTTGGATAGTAGAAAGGCGGTTGTTGATTCATCGGTTGTTTGGGGACGGGAATAGTAGGGCTGGGAAGAGTAGGGATAGTAGGATTAAGGGGATGCCAAATAGATTGGGGCTGGAAAATTGGTCAAAGAAGCTTAGGTTCATGGTCAGGATCATGGTGTGGGTTTGGTAGTGAGGGAGGTCTTATTTGATGGGGGGTTGGTTGTGGTGAAGGCTAGTAGTTTTGGTTGGATGAGGAGTGCTAGGGTTAATCAGGTTATAATTATGATTGAAAATCATGGTGCGGGGTTAAGCTGTGGCATATCATTAAGGAGGGGGAAGTCCCTCTTTGGCTAGCTTAAAAGGCTAGTGCTGTTGCATAGCTTCTTAATGATTAGGATGATGATAGAAGGGACGATCAGGCCTCGAAATGTGGGAGTGGGGTTGATTCTACTACAGTAGGTATGTAGCTGTGATTAGCCCCGCAAATTTCTGAGCATTGTCCGTAAAAAATCCCAGGCCGGGTGGTAATGAATGAAGTTTGGTTTAGTCGGCCTGGGATTGCGTCTGTTTTAACTCCGAGCGTTGGGACTGCTCAGGAGTGGAGTACGTCTCCTGCAGTAATGATTACGCGGATGGGGGATTCTATTGGGACAACTACGCGGTGGTCAACTTCTAGCAGTCGGAAGTGGCCGTTGGGTAAGTCTGGGGTGGGCACTATGTAGGAGTCGAATGATAGGTCTTTGAAGTCTGTGTATTCGTAGCTTCAGTATCATTGGTGGCCGATGGCTTTTAGGGTGAGGTCTGGTTCGTCGATTTCGTCCATTATGTAGAGGATTTGTAGGGATGGGAGGGCGAGGAGTACCAGGACGATAGCAGGTAGGATTGTCCAGATCAGCTCTACTTCTTGGGCGTCTACAGCATTGGACGAGAGTTTTTCTGTTAGTATGTGGGCTAAAAGGTAGAGAACTAGGCTGCAGATAGCTAGGGCAACGATTAGGGCGTGGTCGTGGAATTCAACGAGTTCTTCTATGATGGGTGATGAGGCGTCTTGGAATCCTAGTTGGGAGTGGTTGGCCACATGAGATGTACAGGATTTTTACCTGTGATTTAGTCTTGACAAGGCTATGTAATTGGTTTACTAACGTCTCATAAGAAAGAAGCATGAGCGGTTAACCTCCTGGGAGACCCAGAAAACTTCACCCCAGCAAACCCGCTAGTAACCCCACCACACATCAAGCCAGAATGATACTTCCTATTCGCCTACGCCATCCTACGTTCAATCCCAAATAAACTAGGAGGCGTATTAGCACTGGCCGCCTCCGTACTGATCCTATTCCTAATCCCATTCCTGCACAAATCAAAACAACGAGCAATAACATTCCGACCACTCTCCCAGCTCCTATTCTGAGTACTAGTCGCCGACCTCCTCGTCCTAACATGAGTAGGAAGCCAACCCGTCGAACACCCATTCATCATCATCGGCCAACTCGCTTCAATCGCCTACTTCACTATCCTCCTATTTCTCCTCCCCGCCGCAAGCGCCCTAGAAAACAAAATACTCAACTGCTAAATACTCTAATAGTTTATAAAAACATTGGTCTTGTAAACCAAAGATTGAAGACTTACCACTTCTTAGAGTACCCCAAACTCAGAAAAAAAGGACTCAAACCTTTATCTCCAGCTCCCAAAGCTGGCATTTTCAATAAACTATTCTCTGACCCTAACCCCTAAACCGCCCGAATAGCACCCCGCGACAACCCCCGCACAAGCTCCAATACAACAAACAAAGTCAACAACAGCCCCCAACCCGCCACTAAAAACATCCCTGCCCCATGTGAATAAAACATGGAAACTCCACTAAAATCCGACCGAACAACAAACACCCCAACATTATTCACAGTAGAAACCCCGAACTTCCAAGCCCCCATAAACCCCCCAAACACCAACCCCCCAAAAACAATTGCCACAAACGCTACTGCACATCCAATCACCCGTCAATCCCCCCAAGCCCCAGGGAAAGGCTCCGCTGCTAAAGCTACTGAATAAACAAACACCACCAGCATACCCCCCAAATACACCATAAACAGCACTAAAGCCACGAACGAAACCCCAAGGCCCAGCAACCACCCGCACCCCGCCACAGACGCTAACACCAAACCAACAACCCCATAATACGGCGAAGGATTCGACGCCACACCCAAAACACCCACCGCAAAGCAAATCCCTAAAAAAAACATAAAATAAGTCATTATTCCTGCCCGGACACTACCCGAGGCCTGCGGCTCGAAAAGCCGCCATTGTTCTCAACTACAGGAACTAACCGCAAGCCCCCAATAATTCTACCCCATCTATGCCATTATGCTTAACCCCCCCCCCCTCCCCCCCCCGAGGCGGGGGTATTTGGTTATGCATATTCGTGCATAAATTTATATACCCCATATACATACATACTATAGTACCAGTAATATACATTATATACGGACTATCTTATAAGCAGGTGCTAAACCCATACATGTACACGGCCATTAAACCCTTAAACACACTCCTACCAAACCACCCGGCATGAATGTTCTAGGACCATACCCCACAACACCCAATACAACTCCACTCAAGCGCATAACAAGACCCCATTTTAATGAATGCTCACAGGACATGCTCCAACAACAACTCTCCACCACATATCTCATGCAGTTCGTATCAGACGGATTTATTAATCGTACTCCTCACGTGAAATCAGCAACCCGTTGCACATAATGTCCGGTATGACTAGCTTCAGGCCCATACGTTCCCCCTAAACCCCTCGCCCTCCTCACATTTTTGCGCCTCTGGTTCCTCGGTCAGGGCCATCCATTGGGTTCACTCACCCCTCCTTGCCCTTCAAAGTGGCATCTGTGAGTACTTTCACCTTCTCAATGCGTAATCGCGGCATGTTCCAGCTTTTTGGCGCCTCTGGTTCCTCTTATTTTTTCCGGGGTTACCTCACAGGTGGCTATTCCCAGTGATCTCGGGGGTCCCACAATCTAAGCCTGGACACACCTGCCTCACGGCCTATCCTATATTTCAAGGGTCCCTCGATGAGACGGTTGGCGTATATGGGGAATCATCCTGACACTGATGCACTTTGACCACATTCAGTTAATGTTACCTCCACCCTCCGGGTTAAATGGGGCTATTGGATGAATGCTCGTTGGACATAGCACAAAACAACAAATCATTAAGCGCAACCCCTGCGCTTCACAAACTAAACCAGTAAACTTTCGCTAACCACCATGTAGCATAAACCTTCATCGCCCAATCCCAGCAAACTACCTCTAAAACTCCATTAATCATCCCTTCCATGACATCATCGGAACGATGTACATATACACACAAACACATACAAAATAACTTAAACTTATTAGAGAAACTCCAGTACTAAAAATAGTAAACACAAGCAATAATTTCATATACTTCACTCTCACTCACCACTCAACTATCAGCTAACCACACCCCCGTCCACATAGCTTAACACAAAGCATGGCACTGAAGTTGCCAAGATGGCATAAAACATGCCTGCGGACAAAAGACTTAGTCCTAACCTTACGGTTGGTTTTTGCTAAATATATACATGCAAGTATCCGCGCCCCAGTGTAAACGCCCTCGACCACCTACCCCCATACAGGCCTTGAGGAGCGGGTATCAGGCACACCCAAGTAGTAGCCCAAGACGCCTCGCTAAGCCACGCCCCCACGGGTATTCAGCAGTAATTAACATTAAGCAATGAGTGCAAACTTGACTTAGTTATAGCAACAGCCTAACTTCAAGGGTTGGTAAATCTTGTGCCAGCCACCGCGGTCATACAAGAAACCCAAATCAACCGTCCTATTGACACGGCGTAAAGAGTGGTAAAATGCCTATCCTAGCTAACTAAGATCAAAATGCAACTGAGCTGTCATAAGCCCAAGATGCACCTAAACACACCATTAAGATGATCTTAGGAACTAACGACTGATTTAAACCCACGAAAGCCAGGGCCCAAACTGGGATTAGATACCCCACTATGCCTGGCCCTAAATCTTGATACTTACTTTACCGAAGTATCCGCCAGAGAACTACGAGCACAAACGCTTAAAACTCTAAGGACTTGGCGGTGCCCCAAACCCACCTAGAGGAGCCTGTTCTACAATCGATAATCCCCGATTAACCCAACCACCCCTTGCCAACACAGCCTACATACCGCCGTCGCCAGCCCACCTCGAATGAGAGCACAACAGTGGACACAATAGCACCCCGCTAATAAGACAGGTCAAGGTATAGCCTATGGAGTGGAAGAAATGGGCTACATTCCCTATTCATAGGGCACACGGAAAGAAGCGTGAAACCACTTCTGGAAGGCGGATTTAGCAGTAAAGTGGGACAATAGAGCCTACTTTAAGCCGGCCCTGGGGCACGTACATACCGCCCGTCACCCTCCTCAAAAGCCACATCCCACATAACTAATACCATAAATACGCTGAAGATGAGGTAAGTCGTAACAAGGTAAGTGTACCGGAAGGTGTACTTAGAATATCAAGACGTAGCTATAACACCAAAGCACTCAGCTTACACCTGAAAGATATCTACTAGACCGGATCGTCTTGAAGCCCCCCCTCTAGCTCAACCACACAAATAGTACACCAAAACTAAAGAATTTACTAAACTAATTAAACTAAAGCATTTTACAGTCTTAGTATAGGCGATAGAAAAGACACTTAGACGTGATAGAGACCCCAGTACCGTAAGGGAAAGATGAAATAGCAGTGAAACAATCAAAGCGACAGACAGCAAAGATCAACCCTTGTACCTTTTGCATCATGGTTTAGCGAGAACAACCAAGCAAAGTGAACTAAAGTTTGCCCCCCCGAAACCCAAGCGAGCTACTTTCAAGCAGTTAAAGAGAGCGAACCCGTCTCTGTTGCAAAAGAGTGGGATGACTTGTCAGTAGAGGTGAAAAGCCAACCGAGCTGGGTGATAGCTGGTTACCTGTGAAACGAATCTAAGTTCCCCCTTAATCCTCCCTACCGGACATCCTGAACCCTAATGAGATGATTAAGAGCTATTTAATGGAGGGACAGCTCCATTAAAAAAGGACACAACCTCGACTAGCGGATAATTCTTACTACTGATCCTACCGTGGGCCCTAAAGCAGCCATCAAAAAAGAGTGCGTCAAAGCTCCACCACCTAAAAATACCAAAATAAGATGATTCCCTTATCACAAACAGGTCAACCTATGAATATAGGAGAATTAATGCTAAAATAAGTAACTCAGGGCCACACCCCTCTAACGGCGCAAGCTTACATAGAAACATTATTAACAGACCTAGACAGATACAAAAACCCCTACAAGACCACGTATTAACTAACCCTGTTAACCCGACTCAGGAGCGCCTATAAGAGCGATTAAAATCTGTGAAAGGAACTCGGCAAATTAATAAGGCCCGACTCTTTACCAAAAACATAGCCTTCAGCAAATTAAACAAGTATTGAAGGTGATGCCTGCCCGGTGACTTAGGTTTAACGGCCGCGGTATCCTAACCGTGCAAAGGTAGCGCAATCAATTGTCCCATAAATCGAGACTTGTATGAATGGCTAAACGAGGTCTTAACTGTCTCTCACAGATAATCAGTGAAATTGATCTCCCCGTGCAAAAGCGGGGATGTGAACATAAGACGAGAAGACCCTGTGGAACTTAAAAATCAACGACCACCGCGAATCCTCAATCAACCCCACTGGGGCCACTACCATCGCAGAGCCTGGTCGATATTTTTCGGTTGGGGCGACCTTGGAGGAGAACAAATCCTCCAAAAACAAGACCATACCTCTTTACCTAGAGCTACCCCTCAAAGTGCTAACAGTGACCAGACCCAATATAATTGATTAATGGACCAAGCTACCCCAGGGATAACAGCGCAATCCCCCTCAAGAGCCCATATCGACAGGGGGGTTTACGACCTCGATGTTGGATCAGGACATCCTAATGGTGCAGCCGCTATTAAGGGTTCGTTTGTTCAACGATTAACAGTCCTACGTGATCTGAGTTCAGACCGGAGCAATCCAGGTCGGTTTCTATCTATGACACACTCTCCCCAGTACGAAAGGACCGGGAAAGTGGGGCCAATACCACAAGCACGCCCCCCCCCTCTAAGCAGTGAAACCAACTAAACCGTGGAGAGGGCCTTCCCCCACCACTTTCAATCCTAGAAAAGGACCAGCTAGAGTGGCAGAGCCCGGCAAGTGCAGAAGGCTTAAGCCCTTTCCCCAGAGGTTCAAATCCTCTCCCTAGCTTCACCCATGATTCAAATAACAACACTAAGCTGCCTCATTATATCCCTCCTATACATCATCCCAATCCTGATTGCCGTAGCCTTCCTAACCCTAGTAGAATGGAAAATCCTAAGCTACATACAATCCCGCAAAGGCCCTAACGTTGTCGGGCCTTTTGGCCTACTTCAACCATTTGCGGACGGACTGAAACTATTTACCAAAGAGCCCATCCGACCCTCTACCTCTTCCCCACTTCTATTCATTCTGATACCAATACTAGCCCTTGTCCTAGCCCTCACCACTTGAGCACCACTACCACTCCCATTTCCCCTAGCAGATCTAAACCTCGGAGTTCTCTTCCTAATAGCCATGTCAAGCCTAGCCGTCTACTCAGTCCTATGATCAGGCTGAGCCTCGAACTCAAAATACGCACTAATCGGAGCCCTACGGGCAGTAGCACAGACCATTTCATACGAAGTGACACTGGCCATAATCCTGCTATCAATAATCATACTAAGCGGAAGCTACACACTCAGCTCCTTTGCCGTCGCACAGGAGCCTCTATACTTCATTTTCTCCTCATGACCCCTAGCAATAATATGATACGTATCCACCCTAGCAGAGACAAACCGAGCTCCTTTTGACCTCACAGAGGGTGAATCTGAGCTAGTCTCAGGGTTTAACGTTGAATACGCCGCAGGACCCTTCGCCTTATTCTTCCTAGCTGAATATGCGAACATTATGCTAATAAATACACTTACAGCCATCATATTCCTAAACCCAAGCGCCCTAGGGCCACCCACAGAACTATTCCCCGTCATCCTAGCCACAAAAGTCCTCCTACTATCTTCTGGTTTCTTATGGGTCCGAGCTTCATACCCACGATTCCGATATGACCAACTAATGCACCTACTATGAAAAAACTTCCTACCCCTCACACTAGCTCTGTGCCTCTGACACATCAGCATACCTATCTGCTATGCAGGCCTACCTCCTTACATAAGGAAATGTGCCTGAACTACAAAGGGTCACTATGATAAAGTGAACATAGAGGTATAACAGCCCTCTCATTTCCTGTTGACCTTAGAAAAGTAGGAATTGAACCCACACAAGAGAAATCAAAATTCTCCATACTTCCCTTATATTATTTTCTAGTAGAGTCAGCTAATCAAGCTATCGGGCCCATACCCCGAAAATGATGGTTTAACCCCCTCCTCTACTAATGAACCCTTACGCGACCCCAATCATAACCTTCAGCCTCATCTTGGGCACCACAATCACAATTTCCAGCAACCACTGAGTTCTGGCCTGGACAGGACTGGAGATCAACGCACTAGCCATCATTCCCCTAATTGCCAAATCCCACCACCCACGAGCAGTAGAAGCCGCAACGAAATACTTCCTAACCCAAGCAGCTGCTTCCGCCCTGGTCCTATTCTCTAGCATAACCAATGCCTGAGTCACCGGCCAATGAGACATCACACAGATAAACCACCCAACCTCCTGTCTACTACTGACAGCAGCAATCGCTATTAAACTGGGCCTAGTGCCATTTCACTTCTGATTCCCAGAAGTACTACAAGGATCGCCACTAATAACAGCCCTGCTACTCTCGACCCTCATAAAATTCCCCCCACTAACCCTGCTCCTACTAACATCCAAATCCCTCGACCCAGCTCTACTCACCGCCATGGCCCTAGCCTCAACAGCACTAGGAGGCTGAATAGGACTGAACCAAACACAAACACGCAAAATCCTAGCCTTCTCGTCCATCTCCCACTTAGGCTGAATCGCCATCATCCTAGTTTACAGCCCCAAATTGGCCTTACTTACCTTCTACCTATACACAATCATAACATCAGCCGTATTCCTAGCCCTTAACAAAATCAAAGCCCTTAACCTATCCATGATCACAACCTCATGAACAAAAACCCCAGTGCTAAACGCCACCCTAATACTAGTACTTTTATCCCTAGCAGGCCTCCCCCCATTAACAGGCTTTATACCAAAGTGACTTATCATCCAAGAACTAACTAAACAGGAAATAACACCAGCAGCCATGGCAATTGCCATGCTATCACTGCTCAGCCTCTTCTTCTACCTACGCCTCGCATACCACTCAACAATTACCCTTCCCCCCAACTCCTCTAACCACATAAAACAATGATACACTAGCAAAGCCCCAAGCACACCTACTGCGGTCCTTGCCTCACTATCAATCCTCTTACTTCCCCTGTCCCCAATAATACATGCCATTGTCTAGAAACTTAGGATAACACCCCAAACCGAAGGCCTTCAAAGCCTTAAATAAGAGTTAAACCCTCTTAGTTTCTGCACATTAAGACTTACAGAATATTAACCTGTATCTTCTGAATGCAAGTCAGACGCTTTAATTAAGCTAAAGCCTCCCTAGACAGATGGGCTTCGATCCCACAAAACTCTAGTTAACAGCTAAATGCCTAAACCAATTGGCTTCTGCCTACAAAGACCCTGACGCACCCTAGTGCGCATCGATGAGCTTGCAACTCAACATGAATTTCACTACAGAGCCGATAAGAAGAGGAATTAAACCTCTGTAAAAAGGACTACAGCCTAACGCTTCAACACTCAGCCATCTTACCCGTCACCTTCATCAACCGATGACTATTTTCCACTAACCATAAGGATATTGGCACCCTGTACCTCATCTTCGGGGCATGAGCAGGAATAGTCGGCACCGCACTCAGCCTATTAATCCGCGCAGAACTAGGACAACCAGGAACTCTCCTAGGCGACGACCAAATTTACAATGTAATCGTTACCGCTCACGCCTTTGTAATAAGCTTCTTTATAGTCATACCCATCATGATCGGAGGATTCGGCAACTGATTAGTCCCCCTCATAATCGGTGCCCCCGACATAGCATTCCCGCGAATAAACAACATAAGCTTTTGACTCCTCCCCCCATCATTCCTCCTCCTACTAGCCTCATCCACTGTAGAAGCTGGCGCCGGCACAGGCTGAACTGTCTACCCTCCCCTAGCAGGTGACCTTGCCCACGCCGGAGCTTCAGTAGACCTGGCTATCTTCTCACTCCACTTAGCCGGTATCTCCTCCATCCTTGGGGCCATCAACTTTATCACCACAGCCATCAACATAAAACCCCCCGCACTCTCACAATACCAAACCCCACTATTTGTCTGATCCGTACTAATTACCGCCATCCTACTCCTTCTATCACTCCCCGTACTCGCCGCCGGTATTACAATATTACTAACTGATCGAAACCTAAACACCACATTCTTCGACCCCGCTGGAGGAGGAGACCCAATCCTGTACCAACACCTATTCTGATTCTTCGGACACCCAGAAGTCTATATTCTGATCCTACCGGGGTTCGGAATCATCTCACACGTAGTCACGTACTACTCAGGCAAAAAGGAGCCCTTCGGCTACATGGGAATAGTCTGAGCCATACTATCCATCGGCTTCCTAGGATTCATCGTCTGAGCTCACCACATGTTTACAGTAGGAATAGACGTTGATACCCGAGCCTACTTTACATCAGCCACTATAATCATTGCCATCCCTACCGGAATCAAAGTATTTAGCTGACTAGCCACCCTGCACGGAGGAACAATCAAATGAGACCCCCCCCAATACTATGAGCTCTAGGATTTATCTTCCTATTTACCATCGGAGGATTAACAGGAATCGTTCTTGCAAACTCTTCCCTAGACATCGCCCTGCACGACACGTACTACGTAGTTGCCCACTTCCACTACGTCCTATCCATAGGCGCCGTCTTTGCCATTCTAGCAGGATTTACTCACTGATTCCCACTACTCACTGGGTTTACCCTACACCAAACATGAGCAAAAGCCCACTTCGGGGTAATATTTACAGGAGTAAACCTAACGTTCTTCCCCCAGCACTTCCTAGGCCTAGCAGGAATACCCCGACGATACTCGGACTATCCCGACGCCTACACACTATGAAACACCATTTCCTCCTAGTCCTAGGACTTAGAGAAACGCCAGTACTAAAAATAGTAAACACAAGCAATAATTTCATATACTTCACTCTCACTCACCACTCAACTATCAGCTAACCACACCCCCGTCCACATAGCTTAACACAAAGCATGGCACTGAAGTTGCCAAGATGGCATAAAACATGCCTGCGGACAAAAGACTTAGTCCTAACCTTACGGTTGGTTTTTGCTAAATATATACATGCAAGTATCCGCGCCCCAGTGTAAACGCCCTCGACCACCTACCCCCATACAGGCCTTGAGGAGCGGGTATCAGGCACACCCAAGTAGTAGCCCAAGACGCCTCGCTAAGCCACGCCCCCACGGGTATTCAGCAGTAATTAACATTAAGCAATGAGTGCAAACTTGACTTAGTTATAGCAACAGCCTAACTTCAAGGGTTGGTAAATCTTGTGCCAGCCACCGCGGTCATACAAGAAACCCAAATCAACCGTCCTATTGACACGGCGTAAAGAGTGGTAAAATGCCTATCCTAGCTAACTAAGATCAAAATGCAACTGAGCTGTCATAAGCCCAAGATGCACCTAAACACACCATTAAGATGATCTTAGGAACTAACGACTGATTTAAACCCACGAAAGCCAGGGCCCAAACTGGGATTAGATACCCCACTATGCCTGGCCCTAAATCTTGATACTTACTTTACCGAAGTATCCGCCAGAGAACTACGAGCACAAACGCTTAAAACTCTAAGGACTTGGCGGTGCCCCAAACCCACCTAGAGGAGCCTGTTCTACAATCGATAATCCCCGATTAACCCAACCACCCCTTGCCAACACAGCCTACATACCGCCGTCGCCAGCCCACCTCGAATGAGAGCACAACAGTGGACACAATAGCACCCCGCTAATAAGACAGGTCAAGGTATAGCCTATGGAGTGGAAGAAATGGGCTACATTCCCTATTCATAGGGCACACGGAAAGAAGCGTGAAACCACTTCTGGAAGGCGGATTTAGCAGTAAAGTGGGACAATAGAGCCTACTTTAAGCCGGCCCTGGGGCACGTACATACCGCCCGTCACCCTCCTCAAAAGCCACATCCCACATAACTAATACCATAAATACGCTGAAGATGAGGTAAGTCGTAACAAGGTAAGTGTACCGGAAGGTGTACTTAGAATATCAAGACGTAGCTATAACACCAAAGCACTCAGCTTACACCTGAAAGATATCTACTAGACCGGATCGTCTTGAAGCCCCCCCTCTAGCTCAACCACACAAATAGTACACCAAAACTAAAGAATTTACTAAACTAATTAAACTAAAGCATTTTACAGTCTTAGTATAGGCGATAGAAAAGACACTTAGACGCGATAGAGACCCCAGTACCGTAAGGGAAAGATGAAATAGCAGTGAAACAATCAAAGCGACAGACAGCAAAGATCAACCCTTGTACCTTTTGCATCATGGTTTAGCGAGAACAACCAAGCAAAGTGAACTAAAGTTTGCCCCCCCGAAACCCAAGCGAGCTACTTTCAAGCAGTTAAAGAGAGCGAACCCGTCTCTGTTGCAAAAGAGTGGGATGACTTGTCAGTAGAGGTGAAAAGCCAACCGAGCTGGGTGATAGCTGGTTACCTGTGAAACGAATCTAAGTTCCCCCTTAATCCTCCCTACCGGACATCCTGAACCCTAATGAGATGATTAAGAGCTATTTAATGGAGGGACAGCTCCATTAAAAAAGGACACAACCTCGACTAGCGGATAATTCTTACTACTGATCCTACCGTGGGCCCTAAAGCAGCCATCAAAAAAGAGTGCGTCAAAGCTCCACCACCTAAAAATACCAAAATAAGATGATTCCCTTATCACAAACAGGTCAACCTATGAATATAGGAGAATTAATGCTAAAATAAGTAACTCAGGGCCACACCCCTCTAACGGCGCAAGCTTACATAGAAACATTATTAACAGACCTAGACAGATACAAAAACCCCTACAAGACCACGTATTAACTAACCCTGTTAACCCGACTCAGGAGCGCCTATAAGAGCGATTAAAATCTGTGAAAGGAACTCGGCAAATTAATAAGGCCCGACTGTTTACCAAAAACATAGCCTTCAGCAAATTAAACAAGTATTGAAGGTGATGCCTGCCCGGTGACTTAGGTTTAACGGCCGCGGTATCCTAACCGTGCAAAGGTAGCGCAATCAATTGTCCCATAAATCGAGACTTGTATGAATGGCTAAACGAGGTCTTAACTGTCTCTCACAGATAATCAGTGAAATTGATCTCCCCGTGCAAAAGCGGGGATGTGAACATAAGACGAGAAGACCCTGTGGAACTTAAAAATCAACGACCACCGCGAATCCTCAATCAACCCCACTGGGGCCACTACCATCGCAGAGCCTGGTCGATATTTTTCGGTTGGGGCGACCTTGGAGGAGAACAAATCCTCCAAAAACAAGACCATACCTCTTTACCTAGAGCTACCCCTCAAAGTGCTAACAGTGACCAGACCCAATATAATTGATTAATGGACCAAGCTACCCCAGGGATAACAGCGCAATCCCCCTCAAGAGCCCATATCGACAGGGGGGTTTACGACCTCGATGTTGGATCAGGACATCCTAATGGTGCAGCCGCTATTAAGGGTTCGTTTGTTCAACGATTAACAGTCCTACGTGATCTGAGTTCAGACCGGAGCAATCCAGGTCGGTTTCTATCTATGACACACTCTCCCCAGTACGAAAGGACCGGGAAAGTGGGGCCAATACCACAAGCACGCCCCCCCCCTCTAAGCAGTGAAACCAACTAAACCGTGAAGAGGGCCTTCCCCCACCACTTTCAATCCTAGAAAAGGACCAGCTAGAGTGGCAGAGCCCGGCAAGTGCAGAAGGCTTAAGCCCTTTCCCCAGAGGTTCAAATCCTCTCCCTAGCTTCACCCATGATTCAAATAACAACACTAAGCTGCCTCATTATATCCCTCCTATACATCATCCCAATCCTGATTGCCGTAGCCTTCCTAACCCTAGTAGAACGGAAAATCCTAAGCTACATACAATCCCGCAAAGGCCCTAACGTTGTCGGGCCTTTTGGCCTACTTCAACCATTTGCAGACGGACTGAAACTATTTACCAAAGAGCCCATCCGACCCTCTACCTCTTCCCCACTTCTATTCATTCTGATACCAATACTAGCCCTTGTCCTAGCCCTCACCACTTGAGCACCACTACCACTCCCATTTCCCCTAGCAGATCTAAACCTCGGAGTTCTCTTCCTAATAGCCATGTCAAGCCTAGCCGTCTACTCAGTCCTATGATCAGGCTGAGCCTCGAACTCAAAATACGCACTAATCGGAGCCCTACGGGCAGTAGCACAGACCATTTCATACGAAGTGACACTGGCCATAATCCTGCTATCAATAATCATACTAAGCGGAAGCTACACACTCAGCTCCTTTGCCGTCGCACAGGAGCCTCTATACTTCATTTTCTCCTCATGACCCCTAGCAATAATATGATACGTATCCACCCTAGCAGAGACAAACCGAGCTCCTTTTGACCTCACAGAGGGTGAATCTGAGCTAGTCTCAGGGTTTAACGTTGAATACGCCGCAGGACCCTTCGCCTTATTCTTCCTAGCTGAATATGCGAACATTATGCTAATAAATACACTTACAGCCATCATATTCCTAAACCCAAGCGCCCTAGGGCCACCCACAGAACTATTCCCCGTCATCCTAGCCACAAAAGTCCTCCTACTATCTTCTGGTTTCTTATGGGTCCGAGCTTCATACCCACGATTCCGATATGACCAACTAATGCACCTACTATGAAAAAACTTCCTACCCCTCACACTAGCTCTGTGCCTCTGACACATCAGCATACCTATCTGCTATGCAGGCCTACCTCCTTACATAAGGAAATGTGCCTGAACTACAAAGGGTCACTATGATAAAGTGAACATAGAGGTATAACAGCCCTCTCATTTCCTGTTGACCTTAGAAAAGTAGGAATTGAACCCACACAAGAGAAATCAAAATTCTCCATACTTCCCTTATATTATTTTCTAGTAGAGTCAGCTAATCAAGCTATCGGGCCCATACCCCGAAAATGATGGTTTAACCCCCTCCTCTACTAATGAACCCTTACGCGACCCCAATCATAACCTTCAGCCTCATCTTGGGCACCACAATCACAATTTCCAGCAACCACTGAGTTCTGGCCTGGACAGGACTGGAGATCAACGCACTAGCCATCATTCCCCTAATTGCCAAATCCCACCACCCACGAGCAGTAGAAGCCGCAACGAAATACTTCCTAACCCAAGCAGCTGCTTCCGCCCTGGTCCTATTCTCTAGCATAACCAATGCCTGAGTCACCGGCCAATGAGACATCACACAAATAAACCACCCAACCTCCTGTCTACTACTGACAGCAGCAATCGCTATTAAACTGGGCCTAGTGCCATTTCACTTCTGATTCCCAGAAGTACTACAAGGATCGCCACTAATAACAGCCCTGCTACTCTCGACCCTCATAAAATTCCCCCCACTAACCCTGCTCCTACTAACATCCAAATCCCTCGACCCAGCTCTACTCACCGCCATGGCCCTAGCCTCAACAGCACTAGGAGGCTGAATAGGACTGAACCAAACACAAACACGCAAAATCCTAGCCTTCTCGTCCATCTCCCACTTAGGCTGAATCGCCATCATCCTAGTTTACAGCCCCAAATTGGCCTTACTTACCTTCTACCTATACACAATCATAACATCAGCCGTATTCCTAGCCCTTAACAAAATCAAAGCCCTTAACCTATCCATGATCACAACCTCATGAACAAAAACCCCAGTGCTAAACGCCACCCTAATACTAGTACTTTTATCCCTAGCAGGCCTCCCCCCATTAACAGGCTTTATACCAAAGTGACTTATCATCCAAGAACTAACTAAACAGGAAATAACACCAGCAGCCATGGCAATTGCCATGCTATCACTGCTCAGCCTCTTCTTCTACCTACGCCTCGCATACCACTCAACAATTACCCTTCCCCCCAACTCCTCTAACCACATAAAACAATGATACACTAGCAAAGCCCCAAGCACACCCACTGCGGTCCTTGCCTCACTATCAATCCTCTTACTTCCCCTGTCCCCAATAATACATGCCATTGTCTAGAAACTTAGGATAACACCCCAAACCGAAGGCCTTCAAAGCCTTAAATAAGAGTTAAACCCTCTTAGTTTCTGCACATTAAGACTTACAGAATATTAACCTGTATCTTCTGAATGCAAGTCAGACGCTTTAATTAAGCTAAAGCCTCCCTAGACAGATGGGCTTCGATCCCACAAAACTCTAGTTAACAGCTAAATGCCTAAACCAATTGGCTTCTGCCTACAAAGACCCTGACGCACCCTAGTGCGCATCGATGAGCTTGCAACTCAACATGAATTTCACTACAGAGCCGATAAGAAGAGGAATTAAACCTCTGTAAAAAGGACTACAGCCTAACGCTTCAACACTCAGCCATCTTACCCGTCACCTTCATCAACCGATGACTATTTTCCACTAACCATAAGGATATTGGCACCCTGTACCTCATCTTCGGGGCATGAGCAGGAATAGTCGGCACCGCACTCAGCCTATTAATCCGCGCAGAACTAGGACAACCAGGAACTCTCCTAGGCGACGACCAAATTTACAATGTAATCGTTACCGCTCACGCCTTTGTAATAAGCTTCTTTATAGTCATACCCATCATGATCGGAGGATTCGGCAACTGATTAGTCCCCCTCATAATCGGTGCCCCCGACATAGCATTCCCGCGAATAAACAACATAAGCTTTTGACTCCTCCCCCCATCATTCCTCCTCCTACTAGCCTCATCCACTGTAGAAGCTGGCGCCGGCACAGGCTGAACTGTCTACCCTCCCCTAGCAGGTGACCTTGCCCACGCCGGAGCTTCAGTAGACCTGGCTATCTTCTCACTCCACTTAGCCGGTATCTCCTCCATCCTTGGGGCCATCAACTTTATCACCACAGCCATCAACATAAAACCCCCCGCACTCTCACAATACCAAACCCCACTATTTGTCTGATCCGTACTAATTACCGCCATCCTACTCCTTCTATCACTCCCCGTACTCGCCGCCGGTATTACAATATTACTAACTGATCGAAACCTAAACACCACATTCTTCGACCCCGCTGGAGGAGGAGACCCAATCCTGTACCAACACCTATTCTGATTCTTCGGACACCCAGAAGTCTATATTCTGATCCTACCGGGGTTCGGAATCATCTCACACGTAGTCACGTACTACTCAGGCAAAAAGGAGCCCTTCGGCTACATGGGAATAGTCTGAGCCATACTATCCATCGGCTTCCTAGGATTCATCGTCTGAGCTCACCACATGTTTACAGTAGGAATAGACGTTGATACCCGAGCCTACTTTACATCAGCCACTATAATCATTGCCATCCCTACCGGAATCAAAGTATTTAGCTGACTAGCCACCCTGCACGGAGGAACAATCAAATGAGACCCCCCCCAATACTATGAGCTCTAGGATTTATCTTCCTATTTACCATCGGAGGATTAACAGGAATCGTTCTTGCAAACTCTTCCCTAGACATCGCCCTGCACGACACGTACTACGTAGTTGCCCACTTCCACTACGTCCTATCCATAGGCGCCGTCTTTGCCATTCTAGCAGGATTTACTCACTGATTCCCACTACTCACTGGGTTTACCCTACACCAAACATGAGCAAAAGCCCACTTCGGGGTAATATTTACAGGAGTAAACCTAACGTTCTTCCCCCAGCACTTCCTAGGCCTAGCAGGAATACCCCGACGATACTCGGACTATCCCGACGCCTACACACTATGAAACACCATTTCCTCCTAGTCCTAGGACTTAGAGAAACGCCAGTACTAAAAATAGTAAACACAAGCAATAATTTCATATACTTCACTCTCACTCACCACTCAACTATCAGCTAACCACACCCCCGTCCACATAGCTTAACACAAAGCATGGCACTGAAGTTGCCAAGATGGCATAAAACATGCCTGCGGACAAAAGACTTAGTCCTAACCTTACGGTTGGTTTTTGCTAAATATATACATGCAAGTATCCGCGCCCCAGTGTAAACGCCCTCGACCACCTACCCCCATACAGGCCTTGAGGAGCGGGTATCAGGCACACCCAAGTAGTAGCCCAAGACGCCTCGCTAAGCCACGCCCCCACGGGTATTCAGCAGTAATTAACATTAAGCAATGAGTGCAAACTTGACTTAGTTATAGCAACAGCCTAACTTCAAGGGTTGGTAAATCTTGTGCCAGCCACCGCGGTCATACAAGAAACCCAAATCAACCGTCCTATTGACACGGCGTAAAGAGTGGTAAAATGCCTATCCTAGCTAACTAAGATCAAAATGCAACTAAGCTGTCATAAGCCCAAGATGCACCTAAACACACCATTAAGATGATCTTAGGAACTAACGACTGATTTAAACCCACGAAAGCCAGGGCCCAAACTGGGATTAGATACCCCACTATGCCTGGCCCTAAATCTTGATACTTACTTTACCGAAGTATCCGCCAGAGAACTACGAGCACAAACGCTTAAAACTCTAAGGACTTGGCGGTGCCCCAAACCCACCTAGAGGAGCCTGTTCTACAATCGATAATCCCCGATTAACCCAACCACCCCTTGCCAACACAGCCTACATACCGCCGTCGCCAGCCCACCTCGAATGAGAGCACAACAGTGGACACAATAGCACCCCGCTAATAAGACAGGTCAAGGTATAGCCTATGGAGTGGAAGAAATGGGCTACATTCCCTATTCATAGGGCACACGGAAAGAAGCGTGAAACCACTTCTGGAAGGCGGATTTAGCAGTAAAGTGGGACAATAGAGCCTACTTTAAGCCGGCCCTGGGGCACGTACATGGTTAAACATGCCTGTTAGTAGTGTGGCGAGCCATAGTGGGAAGGCTAGGGCTATGTTCATAGATAGTTGGGTGGTTGGGGTGAATGTATACGGAAGGAGGCCTAGAAGGTTGATTGTAAGAAGTATGATTATTAGGGATGTAAATATTATGGCTCATTTGTGGCCATTTTTGTTGAGTGGGACTATTAGTTGTTTTGTGATTAGGTGAAGGAGTCATGTTTGGATAGTAGAAAGGCGGTTGTTGATTCATCGGTTGTTTGGGGACGGGAATAGTAGGGCTGGGAAGAGTAGGGATAGTAGGATTAAGGGGATGCCAAATAGATTGGGGCTGGAAAATTGGTCAAAGAAGCTTAGGTTCATGGTCAGGATCATGGTGTGGGTTTGGTAGTGAGGGAGGTCTTATTTGATGGGGGGTTGGTTGTGGTGAAGGCTAGTAGTTTTGGTTGGATGAGGAGTGCTAGGGTTAATCAGGTTATAATTATGATTGAAAATCATGGTGCGGGGTTAAGCTGTGGCATATCATTAAGGAGGGGGAAGTCCCTCTTTGGCTAGCTTAAAAGGCTAGTGCTGTTGCATAGCTTCTTAATGATTAGGATGATGATAGAAGGGACGATCAGGCCTCGAAATGTGGGAGTGGGGTTGATTCTACTACAATGGGTATGTAGCTGTGATTAGCCCCGCAAATTTCTGAGCATTGTCCGTAAAAAATCCCAGGCCGGGTGGTAATGAATGAAGTTTGGTTTAGTCGGCCTGGGATTGCGTCTGTTTTAACTCCGAGCGTTGGGACTGCTCAGGAGTGGAGTACGTCTCCTGCAGTAATGATTACGCGGATGGGGGATTCTATTGGGATAACTACGCGGTGGTCAACTTCTAGCAGTCGGAAGTGGCCGTTGGGTAAGTCTGGGGTGGGCACTATGTAGGAGTCGAATGATAGGTCTTTGAAGTCTGTGTATTCGTAGCTTCAGTATCATTGGTGGCCGATGGCTTTTAGGGTGAGGTCTGGTTCGTCGATTTCGTCCATTATGTAGAGGATTTGTAGGGATGGGAGGGCGAGGAGTACCAGGACGATAGCAGGTAGGATTGTCCAGATCAGCTCTACTTCTTGGGCGTCTACAGCATTGGACGAGAGTTTTTCTGTTAGTATGTGGGCTAAAAGGTAGAGAACTAGGCTGCAGATAGCTAGGGCAACGATTAGGGCGTGGTCGTGGAATTCAACGAGTTCTTCTATGATGGGTGATGAGGCGTCTTTGAATCCTAGTTGGGAGTGGTTGGCCACATGAGATGTACAGGATTTTTACCTGTGATTTAGTCTTGACAAGGCTATGTAATTGGTTTACTAACGTCTCATAAGAAAGAAGCATGAGCGGTTAACCTCCTGGGAGACCCAGAAAACTTCACCCCAGCAAACCCGCTAGTAACCCCACCACACATCAAGCCAGAATGATACTTCCTATTCGCCTACGCCATCCTACGTTCAATCCCAAATAAACTAGGAGGCGTATTAGCACTGGCCGCCTCCGTACTGATCCTATTCCTAATCCCATTCCTGCACAAATCAAAACAACGAGCAATAACATTCCGACCACTCTCCCAGCTCCTATTCTGAGTACTAGTCGCCGACCTCCTCGTCCTAACATGAGTAGGAAGCCAACCCGTCGAACACCCATTCATCATCATCGGCCAACTCGCTTCAATCGCCTACTTCACTATCCTCCTATTTCTCCTCCCCGCCGCAAGCGCCCTAGAAAACAAAATACTCAACTGCTAAATACTCTAATAGTTTATAAAAACATTGGTCTTGTAAACCAAAGATTGAAGACTTACCACTTCTTAGAGTACCCCAAACTCAGAAAAAAAGGACTCAAACCTTTATCTCCAGCTCCCAAAGCTGGCATTTTCAATAAACTATTCTCTGACCCTAACCCCTAAACCGCCCGAATAGCACCCCGCGACAACCCCCGCACAAGCTCCAATACAACAAACAAAGTCAACAACAGCCCCCAACCCGCCACTAAAAACATCCCTGCCCCATGTGAATAAAACATGGAAACTCCACTAAAATCCGACCGAACAACAAACACCCCAACATTATTCACAGTAGAAACCCCGAACTTCCAAGCCCCCATAAACCCCCCAAACACCAACCCCCCAAAAACAATTGCCACAAACGCTACTGCACATCCAATCACCCGTCAATCCCCCCAAGCCCCAGGGAAAGGCTCCGCTGCTAAAGCTACTGAATAAACAAACACCACCAGCATACCCCCCAAATACACCATAAACAGCACTAAAGCCACGAACGAAACCCCAAGGCCCAGCAACCACCCGCACCCCGCCACAGACGCTAACACCAAACCAACAACCCCATAATACGGCGAAGGATTCGACGCCACACCCAAAACACCCACCGCAAAGCAAATCCCTAAAAAAAACATAAAATAAGTCATTATTCCTGCCCGGACACTACCCGAGGCCTGCGGCTCGAAAAGCCGCCATTGTTCTCAACTACAGGAACTAACCGCAAGCCCCCAATAATTCTACCCCATCTATGCCATTATGCTTAACCCCCCCCCCCTCCCCCCCCGAGGCGGGGGTATTTGGTTATGCATATTCGTGCATAAATTTATATACCCCATATACATACATACTATAGTACCAGTAATATACATTATATACGGACTATCTTATAAGCAGGTGCTAAACCCATACATGTACACGGCCATTAAACCCTTAAACACACTCCTACCAAACCACCCGGCATGAATGTTCTAGGACCATACCCCACAACACCCAATACAACTCCACTCAAGCGCATAACAAGACCCCATTTTAATGAATGCTCACAGGACATGCTCCAACAACAACTCTCCACCACATATCTCATGCAGTTCGTATCAGACGGATTTATTAATCGTACTCCTCACGTGAAATCAGCAACCCGTTGCACATAATGTCCGGTATGACTAGCTTCAGGCCCATACGTTCCCCCTAAACCCCTCGCCCTCCTCACATTTTTGCGCCTCTGGTTCCTCGGTCAGGGCCATCCATTGGGTTCACTCACCCCTCCTTGCCCTTCAAAGTGGCATCTGTGAGTACTTTCACCTTCTCAATGCGTAATCGCGGCATGTTCCAGCTTTTTGGCGCCTCTGGTTCCTCTTATTTTTTCCGGGGTTACCTCACAGGTGGCTATTCCCAGTGATCTCGGGGGTCCCACAATCTAAGCCTGGACACACCTGCCTCACGGCCTATCCTATATTTCAAGGGTCCCTCGATGAGACGGTTGGCGTATATGGGGAATCATCCTGACACTGATGCACTTTGACCACATTCAGTTAATGTTACCTCCACCCTCCGGGTTAAATGGGGCTATTGGATGAATGCTCGTTGGACATAGCACAAAACAACAAATCATTAAGCGCAACCCCTGCGCTTCACAAACTAAACCAGTAAACTTTCGCTAACCACCATGTAGCATAAACCTTCATCGCCCAATCCCAGCAAACTACCTCTAAAACTCCATTAATCATCCCTTCCATGACATCATCGGAACGATGTACATATACACACAAACACATACAAAATAACTTAAACTTATTAGAGAAACTCCAGTACTAAAAATAGTAAACACAAGCAATAATTTCATATACTTCACTCTCACTCACCACTCAACTATCAGCTAACCACACCCCCGTCCACATAGCTTAACACAAAGCATGGCACTGAAGTTGCCAAGATGGCATAAAACATGCCTGCGGACAAAAGACTTAGTCCTAACCTTACGGTTGGTTTTTGCTAAATATATACATGCAAGTATCCGCGCCCCAGTGTAAACGCCCTCGACCACCTACCCCCATACAGGCCTTGAGGAGCGGGTATCAGGCACACCCAAGTAGTAGCCCAAGACGCCTCGCTAAGCCACGCCCCCACGGGTATTCAGCAGTAATTAACATTAAGCAATGAGTGCAAACTTGACTTAGTTATAGCAACAGCCTAACTTCAAGGGTTGGTAAATCTTGTGCCAGCCACCGCGGTCATACAAGAAACCCAAATCAACCGTCCTATTGACACGGCGTAAAGAGTGGTAAAATGCCTATCCTAGCTAACTAAGATCAAAATGCAACTGAGCTGTCATAAGCCCAAGATGCACCTAAACACACCATTAAGATGATCTTAGGAACTAACGACTGATTTAAACCCACGAAAGCCAGGGCCCAAACTGGGATTAGATACCCCACTATGCCTGGCCCTAAATCTTGATACTTACTTTACCGAAGTATCCGCCAGAGAACTACGAGCACAAACGCTTAAAACTCTAAGGACTTGGCGGTGCCCCAAACCCACCTAGAGGAGCCTGTTCTACAATCGATAATCCCCGATTAACCCAACCACCCCTTGCCAACACAGCCTACATACCGCCGTCGCCAGCCCACCTCGAATGAGAGCACAACAGTGGACACAATAGCACCCCGCTAATAAGACAGGTCAAGGTATAGCCTATGGAGTGGAAGAAATGGGCTACATTCCCTATTCATAGGGCACACGGAAAGAAGCGTGAAACCACTTCTGGAAGGCGGATTTAGCAGTAAAGTGGGACAATAGAGCCTACTTTAAGCCGGCCCTGGGGCACGTACATACCGCCCGTCACCCTCCTCAAAAGCCACATCCCACATAACTAATACCATAAATACGCTGAAGATGAGGTAAGTCGTAACAAGGTAAGTGTACCGGAAGGTGTACTTAGAATATCAAGACGTAGCTATAACACCAAAGCACTCAGCTTACACCTGAAAGATATCTACTAGACCGGATCGTCTTGAAGCCCCCCCTCTAGCTCAACCACACAAATAGTACACCAAAACTAAAGAATTTACTAAACTAATTAAAGTAAAGCATTTTACAGTCTTAGTATAGGCGATAGAAAAGACACTTAGACGCGATAGAGACCCCAGTACCGTAAGGGAAAGATGAAATAGCAGTGAAACAATCAAAGCGACAGACAGCAAAGATCAACCCTTGTACCTTTTGCATCATGGTTTAGCGAGAACAACCAAGCAAAGTGAACTAAAGTTTGCCCCCCCGAAACCCAAGCGAGCTACTTTCAAGCAGTTAAAGAGAGCGAACCCGTCTCTGTTGCAAAAGAGTGGGATGACTTGTCAGTAGAGGTGAAAAGCCAACCGAGCTGGGTGATAGCTGGTTACCTGTGAAACGAATCTAAGTTCCCCCTTAATCCTCCCTACCGGACATCCTGAACCCTAATGAGATGATTAAGAGCTATTTAATGGAGGGACAGCTCCATTAAAAAAGGACACAACCTCGACTAGCGGATAATTCTTACTACTGATCCTACCGTGGGCCCTAAAGCAGCCATCAAAAAAGAGTGCGTCAAAGCTCCACCACCTAAAAATACCAAAATAAGATGATTCCCTTATCACAAACAGGTCAACCTATGAATATAGGAGAATTAATGCTAAAATAAGTAACTCAGGGCCACACCCCTCTAACGGCGCAAGCTTACATAGAAACATTATTAACAGACCTAGACAGATACAAAAACCCCTACAAGACCACGTATTAACTAACCCTGTTAACCCGACTCAGGAGCGCCTATAAGAGCGATTAAAATCTGTGAAAGGAACTCGGCAAATTAATAAGGCCCGACTGTTTACCAAAAACATAGCCTTCAGCAAATTAAACAAGTATTGAAGGTGATGCCTGCCCGGTGACTTAGGTTTAACGGCCGCGGTATCCTAACCGTGCAAAGGTAGCGCAATCAATTGTCCCATAAATCGAGACTTGTATGAATGGCTAAACGAGGTCTTAACTGTCTCTCACAGATAATCAGTGAAATTGATCTCCCCGTGCAAAAGCGGGGATGTGAACATAAGACGAGAAGACCCTGTGGAACTTAAAAATCAACGACCACCGCGAATCCTCAATCAACCCCACTGGGGCCACTACCATCGCAGAGCCTGGTCGATATTTTTCGGTTGGGGCGACCTTGGAGGAGAACAAATCCTCCAAAAACAAGACCATACCTCTTTACCTAGAGCTACCCCTCAAAGTGCTAACAGTGACCAGACCCAATATAATTGATTAATGGACCAAGCTACCCCAGGGATAACAGCGCAATCCCCCTCAAGAGCCCATATCGACAGGGGGGTTTACGACCTCGATGTTGGATCAGGACATCCTAATGGTGCAGCCGCTATTAAGGGTTCGTTTGTTCAACGATTAACAGTCCTACGTGATCTGAGTTCAGACCGGAGCAATCCAGGTCGGTTTCTATCTATGACACACTCTCCCCAGTACGAAAGGACCGGGAAAGTGGGGCCAATACCACAAGCACGCCCCCCCCCTCTAAGCAGTGAAACCAACTAAACCGTGAAGAGGGCCTTCCCCCACCACTTTCAATCCTAGAAAAGGACCAGCTAGAGTGGCAGAGCCCGGCAAGTGCAGAAGGCTTAAGCCCTTTCCCCAGAGGTTCAAATCCTCTCCCTAGCTTCACCCATGATTCAAATAACAACACTAAGCTGCCTCATTATATCCCTCCTATACATCATCCCAATCCTGATTGCCGTAGCCTTCCTAACCCTAGTAGAACGGAAAATCCTAAGCTACATACAATCCCGCAAAGGCCCTAACGTTGTCGGGCCTTTTGGCCTACTTCAACCATTTGCGGACGGACTGAAACTATTTACCAAAGAGCCCATCCGACCCTCTACCTCTTCCCCACTTCTATTCATTCTGATACCAATACTAGCCCTTGTCCTAGCCCTCACCACTTGAGCACCACTACCACTCCCATTTCCCCTAGCAGATCTAAACCTCGGAGTTCTCTTCCTAATAGCCATGTCAAGCCTAGCCGTCTACTCAGTCCTATGATCAGGCTGAGCCTCGAACTCAAAATACGCACTAATCGGAGCCCTACGGGCAGTAGCACAGACCATTTCATACGAAGTGACACTGGCCATAATCCTGCTATCAATAATCATACTAAGCGGAAGCTACACACTCAGCTCCTTTGCCGTCGCACAGGAGCCTCTATACTTCATTTTCTCCTCATGACCCCTAGCAATAATATGATACGTATCCACCCTAGCAGAGACAAACCGAGCTCCTTTTGACCTCACAGAGGGTGAATCTGAGCTAGTCTCAGGGTTTAACGTTGAATACGCCGCAGGACCCTTCGCCTTATTCTTCCTAGCTGAATATGCGAACATTATGCTAATAAATACACTTACAGCCATCATATTCCTAAACCCAAGCGCCCTAGGGCCACCCACAGAACTATTCCCCGTCATCCTAGCCACAAAAGTCCTCCTACTATCTTCTGGTTTCTTATGGGTCCGAGCTTCATACCCACGATTCCGATATGACCAACTAATGCACCTACTATGAAAAAACTTCCTACCCCTCACACTAGCTCTGTGCCTCTGACACATCAGCATACCTATCTGCTATGCAGGCCTACCTCCTTACATAAGGAAATGTGCCTGAACTACAAAGGGTCACTATGATAAAGTGAACATAGAGGTATAACAGCCCTCTCATTTCCTGTTGACCTTAGAAAAGTAGGAATTGAACCCACACAAGAGAAATCAAAATTCTCCATACTTCCCTTATATTATTTTCTAGTAGAGTCAGCTAATCAAGCTATCGGGCCCATACCCCGAAAATGATGGTTTAACCCCCTCCTCTACTAATGAACCCTTACGCGACCCCAATCATAACCTTCAGCCTCATCTTGGGCACCACAATCACAATTTCCAGCAACCACTGAGTTCTGGCCTGGACAGGACTGGAGATCAACACACTAGCCATCATTCCCCTAATTGCCAAATCCCACCACCCACGAGCAGTAGAAGCCGCAACGAAATACTTCCTAACCCAAGCAGCTGCTTCCGCCCTGGTCCTATTCTCTAGCATAACCAATGCCTGAGTCACCGGCCAATGAGACATCACACAAATAAACCACCCAACCTCCTGTCTACTACTGACAGCAGCAATCGCTATTAAACTGGGCCTAGTGCCATTTCACTTCTGATTCCCAGAAGTACTACAAGGATCGCCACTAATAACAGCCCTGCTACTCTCGACCCTCATAAAATTCCCCCCACTAACCCTGCTCCTACTAACATCCAAATCCCTCGACCCAGCTCTACTCACCGCCATGGCCCTAGCCTCAACAGCACTAGGAGGCTGAATAGGACTGAACCAAACACAAACACGCAAAATCCTAGCCTTCTCGTCCATCTCCCACTTAGGCTGAATCGCCATCATCCTAGTTTACAGCCCCAAATTGGCCTTACTTACCTTCTACCTATACACAATCATAACATCAGCCGTATTCCTAGCCCTTAACAAAATCAAAGCCCTTAACCTATCCATGATCACAACCTCATGAACAAAAACCCCAGTGCTAAACGCCACCCTAATACTAGTACTTTTATCCCTAGCAGGCCTCCCCCCATTAACAGGCTTTATACCAAAGTGACTTATCATCCAAGAACTAACTAAACAGGAAATAACACCAGCAGCCATGGCAATTGCCATGCTATCACTGCTCAGCCTCTTCTTCTACCTACGCCTCGCATACCACTCAACAATTACCCTTCCCCCCAACTCCTCTAACCACATAAAACAATGATACACTAGCAAAGCCCCAAGCACACCTACTGCGGTCCTTGCCTCACTATCAATCCTCTTACTTCCCCTGTCCCCAATAATACATGCCATTGTCTAGAAACTTAGGATAACACCCCAAACCGAAGGCCTTCAAAGCCTTAAATAAGAGTTAAACCCTCTTAGTTTCTGCACATTAAGACTTACAGAATATTAACCTGTATCTTCTGAATGCAAGTCAGACGCTTTAATTAAGCTAAAGCCTCCCTAGACAGATGGGCTTCGATCCCACAAAACTCTAGTTAACAGCTAAATGCCTAAACCAATTGGCTTCTGCCTACAAAGACCCTGACGCACCCTAGTGCGCATCGATGAGCTTGCAACTCAACATGAATTTCACTACAGAGCCGATAAGAAGAGGAATTAAACCTCTGTAAAAAGGACTACAGCCTAACGCTTCAACACTCAGCCATCTTACCCGTCACCTTCATCAACCGATGACTATTTTCCACTAACCATAAGGATATTGGCACCCTGTACCTCATCTTCGGGGCATGAGCAGGAATAGTCGGCACCGCACTCAGCCTATTAATCCGCGCAGAACTAGGACAACCAGGAACTCTCCTAGGCGACGACCAAATTTACAATGTAATCGTTACCGCTCACGCCTTTGTAATAAGCTTCTTTATAGTCATACCCATCATGATCGGAGGATTCGGCAACTGATTAGTCCCCCTCATAATCGGTGCCCCCGACATAGCATTCCCGCGAATAAACAACATAAGCTTTTGACTCCTCCCCCCATCATTCCTCCTCCTACTAGCCTCATCCACTGTAGAAGCTGGCGCCGGCACAGGCTGAACTGTCTACCCTCCCCTAGCAGGTGACCTTGCCCACGCCGGAGCTTCAGTAGACCTGGCTATCTTCTCACTCCACTTAGCCGGTATCTCCTCCATCCTTGGGGCCATCAACTTTATCACCACAGCCATCAACATAAAACCCCCCGCACTCTCACAATACCAAACCCCACTATTTGTCTGATCCGTACTAATTACCGCCATCCTACTCCTTCTATCACTCCCCGTACTCGCCGCCGGTATTACAATATTACTAACTGATCGAAACCTAAACACCACATTCTTCGACCCCGCTGGAGGAGGAGACCCAATCCTGTACCAACACCTATTCTGATTCTTCGGACACCCAGAAGTCTATATTCTGATCCTACCGGGGTTCGGAATCATCTCACACGTAGTCACGTACTACTCAGGCAAAAAGGAGCCCTTCGGCTACATGGGAATAGTCTGAGCCATACTATCCATCGGCTTCCTAGGATTCATCGTCTGAGCTCACCACATGTTTACAGTAGGAATAGACGTTGATACCCGAGCCTACTTTACATCAGCCACTATAATCATTGCCATCCCTACCGGAATCAAAGTATTTAGCTGACTAGCCACCCTGCACGGAGGAACAATCAAATGAGACCCCCCCCAATACTATGAGCTCTAGGATTTATCTTCCTATTTACCATCGGAGGATTAACAGGAATCGTTCTTGCAAACTCTTCCCTAGACATCGCCCTGCACGACACGTACTACGTAGTTGCCCACTTCCACTACGTCCTATCCATAGGCGCCGTCTTTGCCATTCTAGCAGGATTTACTCACTGATTCCCACTACTCACTGGGTTTACCCTACACCAAACATGAGCAAAAGCCCACTTCGGGGTAATATTTACAGGAGTAAACCTAACGTTCTTCCCCCAGCACTTCCTAGGCCTAGCAGGAATACCCCGACGATACTCGGACTATCCCGACGCCTACACACTATGAAACACCATTTCCTCCTAGTCCTAGGACTTAGAGAAACGCCAGTACTAAAAATAGTAAACACAAGCAATAATTTCATATACTTCACTCTCACTCACCACTCAACTATCAGCTAACCACACCCCCGTCCACATAGCTTAACACAAAGCATGGCACTGAAGTTGCCAAGATGGCATAAAACATGCCTGCGGACAAAAGACTTAGTCCTAACCTTACGGTTGGTTTTTGCTAAATATATACATGCAAGTAT
Source organism: Anser anser (assembly GCF_964211835.1). Taxonomy (NCBI): domain Eukaryota; kingdom Metazoa; phylum Chordata; class Aves; order Anseriformes; family Anatidae; genus Anser; species Anser anser. The sequence goes on along the minus strand of NW_028154004.1, from coordinate 29,722 downwards.
CCGCGCCCCAGTGTAAACGCCCTCGACCACCTACCCCCATACAGGCCTTGAGGAGCGGGTATCAGGCACACCCAAGTAGTAGCCCAAGACGCCTCGCTAAGCCACGCCCCCACGGGTATTCAGCAGTAATTAACATTAAGCAATGAGTGCAAACTTGACTTAGTTATAGCAACAGCCTAACTTCAAGGGTTGGTAAATCTTGTGCCAGCCACCGCGGTCATACAAGAAACCCAAATCAACCGTCCTATTGACACGGCGTAAAGAGTGGTAAAATGCCTATCCTAGCTAACTAAGATCAAAATGCAACTGAGCTGTCATAAGCCCAAGATGCACCTAAACACACCATTAAGATGATCTTAGGAACTAACGACTGATTTAAACCCACGAAAGCCAGGGCCCAAACTGGGATTAGATACCCCACTCTGCCTGGCCCTAAATCTTGATACTTACTTTACCGAAGTATCCGCCAGAGAACTACGAGCACAAACGCTTAAAACTCTAAGGACTTGGCGGTGCCCCAAACCCACCTAGAGGAGCCTGTTCTACAATCGATAATCCCCGATTAACCCAACCACCCCTTGCCAACACAGCCTACATACCGCCGTCGCCAGCCCACCTCGAATGAGAGCACAACAGTGGACACAATAGCACCCCGCTAATAAGACAGGTCAAGGTATAGCCTATGGAGTGGAAGAAATGGGCTACATTCCCTATTCATAGGGCACACGGAAAGAAGCGTGAAACCACTTCTGGAAGGCGGATTTAGCAGTAAAGTGGGACAATAGAGCCTACTTTAAGCCGGCCCTGGGGCACGTACATGGTTAAACATGCCTGTTAGTAGTGTGGCGAGCCATAGTGGGAAGGCTAGGGCTATGTTCATAGATAGTTGGGTGGTTGGGGTGAATGTATATGGAAGGAGGCCTAGAAGGTTGATTGTAAGAAGTATGATTATTAGGGATGTAAATATTATGGCTCATTTGTGGCCATTTTTGTTGAGTGGGACTATTAGTTGTTTTGTGATTAGGTGAAGGAGTCATGTTTGGATAGTAGAAAGGCGGTTGTTGATTCATCGGTTGTTTGGGGACGGGAATAGTAGGGCTGGGAAGAGTAGGGATAGTAGGATTAAGGGGATGCCAAATAGATTGGGGCTGGAAAATTGGTCAAAGAAGCTTAGGTTCATGGTCAGGATCATGGTGTGGGTTTGGTAGTGAGGGAGGTCTTATTTGATGGGGGGTTGGTTGTGGTGAAGGCTAGTAGTTTTGGTTGGATGAGGAGTGCTAGGGTTAATCAGGTTATAATTATGATTGAAAATCATGGTGCGGGGTTAAGCTGTGGCATATCATTAAGGAGGGGGAAGTCCCTCTTTGGCTAGCTTAAAAGGCTAGTGCTGTTGCATAGCTTCTTAATGATTAGGATGATGATAGAAGGGACGATCAGGCCTCGAAATGTGGGAGTGGGGTTGATTCTACTACAGTAGGTATGTAGCTGTGATTAGCCCCGCAAATTTCTGAGCATTGTCCGTAAAAAATCCCAGGCCGGGTGGTAATGAATGAAGTTTGGTTTAGTCGGCCTGGGATTGCGTCTGTTTTAACTCCGAGCGTTGGGACTGCTCAGGAGTGGAGTACGTCTCCTGCAGTAATGATTACGCGGATGGGGGATTCTATTGGGACAACTACGCGGTGGTCAACTTCTAGCAGTCGGAAGTGGCCGTTGGGTAAGTCTGGGGTGGGCACTATGTAGGAGTCGAATGATAGGTCTTTGAAGTCTGTGTATTCGTAGCTTCAGTATCATTGGTGGCCGATGGCTTTTAGGGTGAGGTCTGGTTCGTCGATTTCGTCCATTATGTAGAGGATTTGTAGGGATGGGAGGGCGAGGAGTACCAGGACGATAGCAGGTAGGATTGTCCAGATCAGCTCTACTTCTTGGGCGTCTACAGCATTGGACGAGAGTTTTTCTGTTAGTATGTGGGCTAAAAGGTAGAGAACTAGGCTGCAGATAGCTAGGGCAACGATTAGGGCGTGGTCGTGGAATTCAACGAGTTCTTCTATGATGGGTGATGAGGCGTCTTGGAATCCTAGTTGGGAGTGGTTGGCCACATGAGATGTACAGGATTTTTACCTGTGATTTAGTCTTGACAAGGCTATGTAATTGGTTTACTAACGTCTCATAAGAAAGAAGCATGAGCGGTTAACCTCCTGGGAGACCCAGAAAACTTCACCCCAGCAAACCCGCTAGTAACCCCACCACACATCAAGCCAGAATGATACTTCCTATTCGCCTACGCCATCCTACGTTCAATCCCAAATAAACTAGGAGGCGTATTAGCACTGGCCGCCTCCGTACTGATCCTATTCCTAATCCCATTCCTGCACAAATCAAAACAACGAGCAATAACATTCCGACCACTCTCCCAGCTCCTATTCTGAGTACTAGTCGCCGACCTCCTCGTCCTAACATGAGTAGGAAGCCAACCCGTCGAACACCCATTCATCATCATCGGCCAACTCGCTTCAATCGCCTACTTCACTATCCTCCTATTTCTCCTCCCCGCCGCAAGCGCCCTAGAAAACAAAATACTCAACTGCTAAATACTCTAATAGTTTATAAAAACATTGGTCTTGTAAACCAAAGATTGAAGACTTACCACTTCTTAGAGTACCCCAAACTCAGAAAAAAAGGACTCAAACCTTTATCTCCAGCTCCCAAAGCTGGCATTTTCAATAAACTATTCTCTGACCCTAACCCCTAAACCGCCCGAATAGCACCCCGCGACAACCCCCGCACAAGCTCCAATACAACAAACAAAGTCAACAACAGCCCCCAACCCGCCACTAAAAACATCCCTGCCCCATGTGAATAAAACATGGAAACTCCACTAAAATCCGACCGAACAACAAACACCCCAACATTATTCACAGTAGAAACCCCGAACTTCCAAGCCCCCATAAACCCCCCAAACACCAACCCCCCAAAAACAATTGCCACAAACGCTACTGCACATCCAATCACCCGTCAATCCCCCCAAGCCCCAGGGAAAGGCTCCGCTGCTAAAGCTACTGAATAAACAAACACCACCAGCATACCCCCCAAATACACCATAAACAGCACTAAAGCCACGAACGAAACCCCAAGGCCCAGCAACCACCCGCACCCCGCCACAGACGCTAACACCAAACCAACAACCCCATAATACGGCGAAGGATTCGACGCCACACCCAAAACACCCACCGCAAAGCAAATCCCTAAAAAAAACATAAAATAAGTCATTATTCCTGCCCGGACACTACCCGAGGCCTGCGGCTCGAAAAGCCGCCATTGTTCTCAACTACAGGAACTAACCGCAAGCCCCCAATAATTCTACCCCATCTATGCCATTATGCTTAACCCCCCCCCCCTCCCCCCCCCGAGGCGGGGGTATTTGGTTATGCATATTCGTGCATAAATTTATATACCCCATATACATACATACTATAGTACCAGTAATATACATTATATACGGACTATCTTATAAGCAGGTGCTAAACCCATACATGTACACGGCCATTAAACCCTTAAACACACTCCTACCAAACCACCCGGCATGAATGTTCTAGGACCATACCCCACAACACCCAATACAACTCCACTCAAGCGCATAACAAGACCCCATTTTAATGAATGCTCACAGGACATGCTCCAACAACAACTCTCCACCACATATCTCATGCAGTTCGTATCAGACGGATTTATTAATCGTACTCCTCACGTGAAATCAGCAACCCGTTGCACATAATGTCCGGTATGACTAGCTTCAGGCCCATACGTTCCCCCTAAACCCCTCGCCCTCCTCACATTTTTGCGCCTCTGGTTCCTCGGTCAGGGCCATCCATTGGGTTCACTCACCCCTCCTTGCCCTTCAAAGTGGCATCTGTGAGTACTTTCACCTTCTCAATGCGTAATCGCGGCATGTTCCAGCTTTTTGGCGCCTCTGGTTCCTCTTATTTTTTCCGGGGTTACCTCACAGGTGGCTATTCCCAGTGATCTCGGGGGTCCCACAATCTAAGCCTGGACACACCTGCCTCACGGCCTATCCTATATTTCAAGGGTCCCTCGATGAGACGGTTGGCGTATATGGGGAATCATCCTGACACTGATGCACTTTGACCACATTCAGTTAATGTTACCTCCACCCTCCGGGTTAAATGGGGCTATTGGATGAATGCTCGTTGGACATAGCACAAAACAACAAATCATTAAGCGCAACCCCTGCGCTTCACAAACTAAACCAGTAAACTTTCGCTAACCACCATGTAGCATAAACCTTCATCGCCCAATCCCAGCAAACTACCTCTAAAACTCCATTAATCATCCCTTCCATGACATCATCGGAACGATGTACATATACACACAAACACATACAAAATAACTTAAACTTATTAGAGAAACTCCAGTACTAAAAATAGTAAACACAAGCAATAATTTCATATACTTCACTCTCACTCACCACTCAACTATCAGCTAACCACACCCCCGTCCACATAGCTTAACACAAAGCATGGCACTGAAGTTGCCAAGATGGCATAAAACATGCCTGCGGACAAAAGACTTAGTCCTAACCTTACGGTTGGTTTTTGCTAAATATATACATGCAAGTATCCGCGCCCCAGTGTAAACGCCCTCGACCACCTACCCCCATACAGGCCTTGAGGAGCGGGTATCAGGCACACCCAAGTAGTAGCCCAAGACGCCTCGCTAAGCCACGCCCCCACGGGTATTCAGCAGTAATTAACATTAAGCAATGAGTGCAAACTTGACTTAGTTATAGCAACAGCCTAACTTCAAGGGTTGGTAAATCTTGTGCCAGCCACCGCGGTCATACAAGAAACCCAAATCAACCGTCCTATTGACACGGCGTAAAGAGTGGTAAAATGCCTATCCTAGCTAACTAAGATCAAAATGCAACTGAGCTGTCATAAGCCCAAGATGCACCTAAACACACCATTAAGATGATCTTAGGAACTAACGACTGATTTAAACCCACGAAAGCCAGGGCCCAAACTGGGATTAGATACCCCACTATGCCTGGCCCTAAATCTTGATACTTACTTTACCGAAGTATCCGCCAGAGAACTACGAGCACAAACGCTTAAAACTCTAAGGACTTGGCGGTGCCCCAAACCCACCTAGAGGAGCCTGTTCTACAATCGATAATCCCCGATTAACCCAACCACCCCTTGCCAACACAGCCTACATACCGCCGTCGCCAGCCCACCTCGAATGAGAGCACAACAGTGGACACAATAGCACCCCGCTAATAAGACAGGTCAAGGTATAGCCTATGGAGTGGAAGAAATGGGCTACATTCCCTATTCATAGGGCACACGGAAAGAAGCGTGAAACCACTTCTGGAAGGCGGATTTAGCAGTAAAGTGGGACAATAGAGCCTACTTTAAGCCGGCCCTGGGGCACGTACATACCGCCCGTCACCCTCCTCAAAAGCCACATCCCACATAACTAATACCATAAATACGCTGAAGATGAGGTAAGTCGTAACAAGGTAAGTGTACCGGAAGGTGTACTTAGAATATCAAGACGTAGCTATAACACCAAAGCACTCAGCTTACACCTGAAAGATATCTACTAGACCGGATCGTCTTGAAGCCCCCCCTCTAGCTCAACCACACAAATAGTACACCAAAACTAAAGAATTTACTAAACTAATTAAACTAAAGCATTTTACAGTCTTAGTATAGGCGATAGAAAAGACACTTAGACGTGATAGAGACCCCAGTACCGTAAGGGAAAGATGAAATAGCAGTGAAACAATCAAAGCGACAGACAGCAAAGATCAACCCTTGTACCTTTTGCATCATGGTTTAGCGAGAACAACCAAGCAAAGTGAACTAAAGTTTGCCCCCCCGAAACCCAAGCGAGCTACTTTCAAGCAGTTAAAGAGAGCGAACCCGTCTCTGTTGCAAAAGAGTGGGATGACTTGTCAGTAGAGGTGAAAAGCCAACCGAGCTGGGTGATAGCTGGTTACCTGTGAAACGAATCTAAGTTCCCCCTTAATCCTCCCTACCGGACATCCTGAACCCTAATGAGATGATTAAGAGCTATTTAATGGAGGGACAGCTCCATTAAAAAAGGACACAACCTCGACTAGCGGATAATTCTTACTACTGATCCTACCGTGGGCCCTAAAGCAGCCATCAAAAAAGAGTGCGTCAAAGCTCCACCACCTAAAAATACCAAAATAAGATGATTCCCTTATCACAAACAGGTCAACCTATGAATATAGGAGAATTAATGCTAAAATAAGTAACTCAGGGCCACACCCCTCTAACGGCGCAAGCTTACATAGAAACATTATTAACAGACCTAGACAGATACAAAAACCCCTACAAGACCACGTATTAACTAACCCTGTTAACCCGACTCAGGAGCGCCTATAAGAGCGATTAAAATCTGTGAAAGGAACTCGGCAAATTAATAAGGCCCGACTCTTTACCAAAAACATAGCCTTCAGCAAATTAAACAAGTATTGAAGGTGATGCCTGCCCGGTGACTTAGGTTTAACGGCCGCGGTATCCTAACCGTGCAAAGGTAGCGCAATCAATTGTCCCATAAATCGAGACTTGTATGAATGGCTAAACGAGGTCTTAACTGTCTCTCACAGATAATCAGTGAAATTGATCTCCCCGTGCAAAAGCGGGGATGTGAACATAAGACGAGAAGACCCTGTGGAACTTAAAAATCAACGACCACCGCGAATCCTCAATCAACCCCACTGGGGCCACTACCATCGCAGAGCCTGGTCGATATTTTTCGGTTGGGGCGACCTTGGAGGAGAACAAATCCTCCAAAAACAAGACCATACCTCTTTACCTAGAGCTACCCCTCAAAGTGCTAACAGTGACCAGACCCAATATAATTGATTAATGGACCAAGCTACCCCAGGGATAACAGCGCAATCCCCCTCAAGAGCCCATATCGACAGGGGGGTTTACGACCTCGATGTTGGATCAGGACATCCTAATGGTGCAGCCGCTATTAAGGGTTCGTTTGTTCAACGATTAACAGTCCTACGTGATCTGAGTTCAGACCGGAGCAATCCAGGTCGGTTTCTATCTATGACACACTCTCCCCAGTACGAAAGGACCGGGAAAGTGGGGCCAATACCACAAGCACGCCCCCCCCCTCTAAGCAGTGAAACCAACTAAACCGTGGAGAGGGCCTTCCCCCACCACTTTCAATCCTAGAAAAGGACCAGCTAGAGTGGCAGAGCCCGGCAAGTGCAGAAGGCTTAAGCCCTTTCCCCAGAGGTTCAAATCCTCTCCCTAGCTTCACCCATGATTCAAATAACAACACTAAGCTGCCTCATTATATCCCTCCTATACATCATCCCAATCCTGATTGCCGTAGCCTTCCTAACCCTAGTAGAATGGAAAATCCTAAGCTACATACAATCCCGCAAAGGCCCTAACGTTGTCGGGCCTTTTGGCCTACTTCAACCATTTGCGGACGGACTGAAACTATTTACCAAAGAGCCCATCCGACCCTCTACCTCTTCCCCACTTCTATTCATTCTGATACCAATACTAGCCCTTGTCCTAGCCCTCACCACTTGAGCACCACTACCACTCCCATTTCCCCTAGCAGATCTAAACCTCGGAGTTCTCTTCCTAATAGCCATGTCAAGCCTAGCCGTCTACTCAGTCCTATGATCAGGCTGAGCCTCGAACTCAAAATACGCACTAATCGGAGCCCTACGGGCAGTAGCACAGACCATTTCATACGAAGTGACACTGGCCATAATCCTGCTATCAATAATCATACTAAGCGGAAGCTACACACTCAGCTCCTTTGCCGTCGCACAGGAGCCTCTATACTTCATTTTCTCCTCATGACCCCTAGCAATAATATGATACGTATCCACCCTAGCAGAGACAAACCGAGCTCCTTTTGACCTCACAGAGGGTGAATCTGAGCTAGTCTCAGGGTTTAACGTTGAATACGCCGCAGGACCCTTCGCCTTATTCTTCCTAGCTGAATATGCGAACATTATGCTAATAAATACACTTACAGCCATCATATTCCTAAACCCAAGCGCCCTAGGGCCACCCACAGAACTATTCCCCGTCATCCTAGCCACAAAAGTCCTCCTACTATCTTCTGGTTTCTTATGGGTCCGAGCTTCATACCCACGATTCCGATATGACCAACTAATGCACCTACTATGAAAAAACTTCCTACCCCTCACACTAGCTCTGTGCCTCTGACACATCAGCATACCTATCTGCTATGCAGGCCTACCTCCTTACATAAGGAAATGTGCCTGAACTACAAAGGGTCACTATGATAAAGTGAACATAGAGGTATAACAGCCCTCTCATTTCCTGTTGACCTTAGAAAAGTAGGAATTGAACCCACACAAGAGAAATCAAAATTCTCCATACTTCCCTTATATTATTTTCTAGTAGAGTCAGCTAATCAAGCTATCGGGCCCATACCCCGAAAATGATGGTTTAACCCCCTCCTCTACTAATGAACCCTTACGCGACCCCAATCATAACCTTCAGCCTCATCTTGGGCACCACAATCACAATTTCCAGCAACCACTGAGTTCTGGCCTGGACAGGACTGGAGATCAACGCACTAGCCATCATTCCCCTAATTGCCAAATCCCACCACCCACGAGCAGTAGAAGCCGCAACGAAATACTTCCTAACCCAAGCAGCTGCTTCCGCCCTGGTCCTATTCTCTAGCATAACCAATGCCTGAGTCACCGGCCAATGAGACATCACACAGATAAACCACCCAACCTCCTGTCTACTACTGACAGCAGCAATCGCTATTAAACTGGGCCTAGTGCCATTTCACTTCTGATTCCCAGAAGTACTACAAGGATCGCCACTAATAACAGCCCTGCTACTCTCGACCCTCATAAAATTCCCCCCACTAACCCTGCTCCTACTAACATCCAAATCCCTCGACCCAGCTCTACTCACCGCCATGGCCCTAGCCTCAACAGCACTAGGAGGCTGAATAGGACTGAACCAAACACAAACACGCAAAATCCTAGCCTTCTCGTCCATCTCCCACTTAGGCTGAATCGCCATCATCCTAGTTTACAGCCCCAAATTGGCCTTACTTACCTTCTACCTATACACAATCATAACATCAGCCGTATTCCTAGCCCTTAACAAAATCAAAGCCCTTAACCTATCCATGATCACAACCTCATGAACAAAAACCCCAGTGCTAAACGCCACCCTAATACTAGTACTTTTATCCCTAGCAGGCCTCCCCCCATTAACAGGCTTTATACCAAAGTGACTTATCATCCAAGAACTAACTAAACAGGAAATAACACCAGCAGCCATGGCAATTGCCATGCTATCACTGCTCAGCCTCTTCTTCTACCTACGCCTCGCATACCACTCAACAATTACCCTTCCCCCCAACTCCTCTAACCACATAAAACAATGATACACTAGCAAAGCCCCAAGCACACCTACTGCGGTCCTTGCCTCACTATCAATCCTCTTACTTCCCCTGTCCCCAATAATACATGCCATTGTCTAGAAACTTAGGATAACACCCCAAACCGAAGGCCTTCAAAGCCTTAAATAAGAGTTAAACCCTCTTAGTTTCTGCACATTAAGACTTACAGAATATTAACCTGTATCTTCTGAATGCAAGTCAGACGCTTTAATTAAGCTAAAGCCTCCCTAGACAGATGGGCTTCGATCCCACAAAACTCTAGTTAACAGCTAAATGCCTAAACCAATTGGCTTCTGCCTACAAAGACCCTGACGCACCCTAGTGCGCATCGATGAGCTTGCAACTCAACATGAATTTCACTACAGAGCCGATAAGAAGAGGAATTAAACCTCTGTAAAAAGGACTACAGCCTAACGCTTCAACACTCAGCCATCTTACCCGTCACCTTCATCAACCGATGACTATTTTCCACTAACCATAAGGATATTGGCACCCTGTACCTCATCTTCGGGGCATGAGCAGGAATAGTCGGCACCGCACTCAGCCTATTAATCCGCGCAGAACTAGGACAACCAGGAACTCTCCTAGGCGACGACCAAATTTACAATGTAATCGTTACCGCTCACGCCTTTGTAATAAGCTTCTTTATAGTCATACCCATCATGATCGGAGGATTCGGCAACTGATTAGTCCCCCTCATAATCGGTGCCCCCGACATAGCATTCCCGCGAATAAACAACATAAGCTTTTGACTCCTCCCCCCATCATTCCTCCTCCTACTAGCCTCATCCACTGTAGAAGCTGGCGCCGGCACAGGCTGAACTGTCTACCCTCCCCTAGCAGGTGACCTTGCCCACGCCGGAGCTTCAGTAGACCTGGCTATCTTCTCACTCCACTTAGCCGGTATCTCCTCCATCCTTGGGGCCATCAACTTTATCACCACAGCCATCAACATAAAACCCCCCGCACTCTCACAATACCAAACCCCACTATTTGTCTGATCCGTACTAATTACCGCCATCCTACTCCTTCTATCACTCCCCGTACTCGCCGCCGGTATTACAATATTACTAACTGATCGAAACCTAAACACCACATTCTTCGACCCCGCTGGAGGAGGAGACCCAATCCTGTACCAACACCTATTCTGATTCTTCGGACACCCAGAAGTCTATATTCTGATCCTACCGGGGTTCGGAATCATCTCACACGTAGTCACGTACTACTCAGGCAAAAAGGAGCCCTTCGGCTACATGGGAATAGTCTGAGCCATACTATCCATCGGCTTCCTAGGATTCATCGTCTGAGCTCACCACATGTTTACAGTAGGAATAGACGTTGATACCCGAGCCTACTTTACATCAGCCACTATAATCATTGCCATCCCTACCGGAATCAAAGTATTTAGCTGACTAGCCACCCTGCACGGAGGAACAATCAAATGAGACCCCCCCCAATACTATGAGCTCTAGGATTTATCTTCCTATTTACCATCGGAGGATTAACAGGAATCGTTCTTGCAAACTCTTCCCTAGACATCGCCCTGCACGACACGTACTACGTAGTTGCCCACTTCCACTACGTCCTATCCATAGGCGCCGTCTTTGCCATTCTAGCAGGATTTACTCACTGATTCCCACTACTCACTGGGTTTACCCTACACCAAACATGAGCAAAAGCCCACTTCGGGGTAATATTTACAGGAGTAAACCTAACGTTCTTCCCCCAGCACTTCCTAGGCCTAGCAGGAATACCCCGACGATACTCGGACTATCCCGACGCCTACACACTATGAAACACCATTTCCTCCTAGTCCTAGGACTTAGAGAAACGCCAGTACTAAAAATAGTAAACACAAGCAATAATTTCATATACTTCACTCTCACTCACCACTCAACTATCAGCTAACCACACCCCCGTCCACATAGCTTAACACAAAGCATGGCACTGAAGTTGCCAAGATGGCATAAAACATGCCTGCGGACAAAAGACTTAGTCCTAACCTTACGGTTGGTTTTTGCTAAATATATACATGCAAGTATCCGCGCCCCAGTGTAAACGCCCTCGACCACCTACCCCCATACAGGCCTTGAGGAGCGGGTATCAGGCACACCCAAGTAGTAGCCCAAGACGCCTCGCTAAGCCACGCCCCCACGGGTATTCAGCAGTAATTAACATTAAGCAATGAGTGCAAACTTGACTTAGTTATAGCAACAGCCTAACTTCAAGGGTTGGTAAATCTTGTGCCAGCCACCGCGGTCATACAAGAAACCCAAATCAACCGTCCTATTGACACGGCGTAAAGAGTGGTAAAATGCCTATCCTAGCTAACTAAGATCAAAATGCAACTGAGCTGTCATAAGCCCAAGATGCACCTAAACACACCATTAAGATGATCTTAGGAACTAACGACTGATTTAAACCCACGAAAGCCAGGGCCCAAACTGGGATTAGATACCCCACTATGCCTGGCCCTAAATCTTGATACTTACTTTACCGAAGTATCCGCCAGAGAACTACGAGCACAAACGCTTAAAACTCTAAGGACTTGGCGGTGCCCCAAACCCACCTAGAGGAGCCTGTTCTACAATCGATAATCCCCGATTAACCCAACCACCCCTTGCCAACACAGCCTACATACCGCCGTCGCCAGCCCACCTCGAATGAGAGCACAACAGTGGACACAATAGCACCCCGCTAATAAGACAGGTCAAGGTATAGCCTATGGAGTGGAAGAAATGGGCTACATTCCCTATTCATAGGGCACACGGAAAGAAGCGTGAAACCACTTCTGGAAGGCGGATTTAGCAGTAAAGTGGGACAATAGAGCCTACTTTAAGCCGGCCCTGGGGCACGTACATACCGCCCGTCACCCTCCTCAAAAGCCACATCCCACATAACTAATACCATAAATACGCTGAAGATGAGGTAAGTCGTAACAAGGTAAGTGTACCGGAAGGTGTACTTAGAATATCAAGACGTAGCTATAACACCAAAGCACTCAGCTTACACCTGAAAGATATCTACTAGACCGGATCGTCTTGAAGCCCCCCCTCTAGCTCAACCACACAAATAGTACACCAAAACTAAAGAATTTACTAAACTAATTAAACTAAAGCATTTTACAGTCTTAGTATAGGCGATAGAAAAGACACTTAGACGCGATAGAGACCCCAGTACCGTAAGGGAAAGATGAAATAGCAGTGAAACAATCAAAGCGACAGACAGCAAAGATCAACCCTTGTACCTTTTGCATCATGGTTTAGCGAGAACAACCAAGCAAAGTGAACTAAAGTTTGCCCCCCCGAAACCCAAGCGAGCTACTTTCAAGCAGTTAAAGAGAGCGAACCCGTCTCTGTTGCAAAAGAGTGGGATGACTTGTCAGTAGAGGTGAAAAGCCAACCGAGCTGGGTGATAGCTGGTTACCTGTGAAACGAATCTAAGTTCCCCCTTAATCCTCCCTACCGGACATCCTGAACCCTAATGAGATGATTAAGAGCTATTTAATGGAGGGACAGCTCCATTAAAAAAGGACACAACCTCGACTAGCGGATAATTCTTACTACTGATCCTACCGTGGGCCCTAAAGCAGCCATCAAAAAAGAGTGCGTCAAAGCTCCACCACCTAAAAATACCAAAATAAGATGATTCCCTTATCACAAACAGGTCAACCTATGAATATAGGAGAATTAATGCTAAAATAAGTAACTCAGGGCCACACCCCTCTAACGGCGCAAGCTTACATAGAAACATTATTAACAGACCTAGACAGATACAAAAACCCCTACAAGACCACGTATTAACTAACCCTGTTAACCCGACTCAGGAGCGCCTATAAGAGCGATTAAAATCTGTGAAAGGAACTCGGCAAATTAATAAGGCCCGACTGTTTACCAAAAACATAGCCTTCAGCAAATTAAACAAGTATTGAAGGTGATGCCTGCCCGGTGACTTAGGTTTAACGGCCGCGGTATCCTAACCGTGCAAAGGTAGCGCAATCAATTGTCCCATAAATCGAGACTTGTATGAATGGCTAAACGAGGTCTTAACTGTCTCTCACAGATAATCAGTGAAATTGATCTCCCCGTGCAAAAGCGGGGATGTGAACATAAGACGAGAAGACCCTGTGGAACTTAAAAATCAACGACCACCGCGAATCCTCAATCAACCCCACTGGGGCCACTACCATCGCAGAGCCTGGTCGATATTTTTCGGTTGGGGCGACCTTGGAGGAGAACAAATCCTCCAAAAACAAGACCATACCTCTTTACCTAGAGCTACCCCTCAAAGTGCTAACAGTGACCAGACCCAATATAATTGATTAATGGACCAAGCTACCCCAGGGATAACAGCGCAATCCCCCTCAAGAGCCCATATCGACAGGGGGGTTTACGACCTCGATGTTGGATCAGGACATCCTAATGGTGCAGCCGCTATTAAGGGTTCGTTTGTTCAACGATTAACAGTCCTACGTGATCTGAGTTCAGACCGGAGCAATCCAGGTCGGTTTCTATCTATGACACACTCTCCCCAGTACGAAAGGACCGGGAAAGTGGGGCCAATACCACAAGCACGCCCCCCCCCTCTAAGCAGTGAAACCAACTAAACCGTGAAGAGGGCCTTCCCCCACCACTTTCAATCCTAGAAAAGGACCAGCTAGAGTGGCAGAGCCCGGCAAGTGCAGAAGGCTTAAGCCCTTTCCCCAGAGGTTCAAATCCTCTCCCTAGCTTCACCCATGATTCAAATAACAACACTAAGCTGCCTCATTATATCCCTCCTATACATCATCCCAATCCTGATTGCCGTAGCCTTCCTAACCCTAGTAGAACGGAAAATCCTAAGCTACATACAATCCCGCAAAGGCCCTAACGTTGTCGGGCCTTTTGGCCTACTTCAACCATTTGCGGACGGACTGAAACTATTTACCAAAGAGCCCATCCGACCCTCTACCTCTTCCCCACTTCTATTCATTCTGATACCAATACTAGCCCTTGTCCTAGCCCTCACCACTTGAGCACCACTACCACTCCCATTTCCCCTAGCAGATCTAAACCTCGGAGTTCTCTTCCTAATAGCCATGTCAAGCCTAGCCGTCTACTCAGTCCTATGATCAGGCTGAGCCTCGAACTCAAAATACGCACTAATCGGAGCCCTACGGGCAGTAGCACAGACCATTTCATACGAAGTGACACTGGCCATAATCCTGCTATCAATAATCATACTAAGCGGAAGCTACACACTCAGCTCCTTTGCCGTCGCACAGGAGCCTCTATACTTCATTTTCTCCTCATGACCCCTAGCAATAATATGATACGTATCCACCCTAGCAGAGACAAACCGAGCTCCTTTTGACCTCACAGAGGGTGAATCTGAGCTAGTCTCAGGGTTTAACGTTGAATACGCCGCAGGACCCTTCGCCTTATTCTTCCTAGCTGAATATGCGAACATTATGCTAATAAATACACTTACAGCCATCATATTCCTAAACCCAAGCGCCCTAGGGCCACCCACAGAACTATTCCCCGTCATCCTAGCCACAAAAGTCCTCCTACTATCTTCTGGTTTCTTATGGGTCCGAGCTTCATACCCACGATTCCGATATGACCAACTAATGCACCTACTATGAAAAAACTTCCTACCCCTCACACTAGCTCTGTGCCTCTGACACATCAGCATACCTATCTGCTATGCAGGCCTACCTCCTTACATAAGGAAATGTGCCTGAACTACAAAGGGTCACTATGATAAAGTGAACATAGAGGTATAACAGCCCTCTCATTTCCTGTTGACCTTAGAAAAGTAGGAATTGAACCCACACAAGAGAAATCAAAATTCTCCATACTTCCCTTATATTATTTTCTAGTAGAGTCAGCTAATCAAGCTATCGGGCCCATACCCCGAAAATGATGGTTTAACCCCCTCCTCTACTAATGAACCCTTACGCGACCCCAATCATAACCTTCAGCCTCATCTTGGGCACCACAATCACAATTTCCAGCAACCACTGAGTTCTGGCCTGGACAGGACTGGAGATCAACACACTAGCCATCATTCCCCTAATTGCCAAATCCCACCACCCACGAGCAGTAGAAGCCGCAACGAAATACTTCCTAACCCAAGCAGCTGCTTCCGCCCTGGTCCTATTCTCTAGCATAACCAATGCCTGAGTCACCGGCCAATGAGACATCACACAAATAAACCACCCAACCTCCTGTCTACTACTGACAGCAGCAATCGCTATTAAACTGGGCCTAGTGCCATTTCACTTCTGATTCCCAGAAGTACTACAAGGATCGCCACTAATAACAGCCCTGCTACTCTCGACCCTCATAAAATTCCCCCCACTAACCCTGCTCCTACTAACATCCAAATCCCTCGACCCAGCTCTACTCACCGCCATGGCCCTAGCCTCAACAGCACTAGGAGGCTGAATAGGACTGAACCAAACACAAACACGCAAAATCCTAGCCTTCTCGTCCATCTCCCACTTAGGCTGAATCGCCATCATCCTAGTTTACAGCCCCAAATTGGCCTTACTTACCTTCTACCTATACACAATCATAACATCAGCCGTATTCCTAGCCCTTAACAAAATCAAAGCCCTTAACCTATCCATGATCACAACCTCATGAACAAAAACCCCAGTGCTAAACGCCACCCTAATACTAGTACTTTTATCCCTAGCAGGCCTCCCCCCATTAACAGGCTTTATACCAAAGTGACTTATCATCCAAGAACTAACTAAACAGGAAATAACACCAGCAGCCATGGCAATTGCCATGCTATCACTGCTCAGCCTCTTCTTCTACCTACGCCTCGCATACCACTCAACAATTACCCTTCCCCCCAACTCCTCTAACCACATAAAACAATGATACACTAGCAAAGCCCCAAGCACACCTACTGCGGTCCTTGCCTCACTATCAATCCTCTTACTTCCCCTGTCCCCAATAATACATGCCATTGTCTAGAAACTTAGGATAACACCCCAAACCGAAGGCCTTCAAAGCCTTAAATAAGAGTTAAACCCTCTTAGTTTCTGCACATTAAGACTTACAGAATATTAACCTGTATCTTCTGAATGCAAGTCAGACGCTTTAATTAAGCTAAAGCCTCCCTAGACAGATGGGCTTCGATCCCACAAAACTCTAGTTAACAGCTAAATGCCTAAACCAATTGGCTTCTGCCTACAAAGACCCTGACGCACCCTAGTGCGCATCGATGAGCTTGCAACTCAACATGAATTTCACTACAGAGCCGATAAGAAGAGGAATTAAACCTCTGTAAAAAGGACTACAGCCTAACGCTTCAACACTCAGCCATCTTACCCGTCACCTTCATCAACCGATGACTATTTTCCACTAACCATAAGGATATTGGCACCCTGTACCTCATCTTCGGGGCATGAGCAGGAATAGTCGGCACCGCACTCAGCCTATTAATCCGCGCAGAACTAGGACAACCAGGAACTCTCCTAGGCGACGACCAAATTTACAATGTAATCGTTACCGCTCACGCCTTTGTAATAAGCTTCTTTATAGTCATACCCATCATGATCGGAGGATTCGGCAACTGATTAGTCCCCCTCATAATCGGTGCCCCCGACATAGCATTCCCGCGAATAAACAACATAAGCTTTTGACTCCTCCCCCCATCATTCCTCCTCCTACTAGCCTCATCCACTGTAGAAGCTGGCGCCGGCACAGGCTGAACTGTCTACCCTCCCCTAGCAGGTGACCTTGCCCACGCCGGAGCTTCAGTAGACCTGGCTATCTTCTCACTCCACTTAGCCGGTATCTCCTCCATCCTTGGGGCCATCAACTTTATCACCACAGCCATCAACATAAAACCCCCCGCACTCTCACAATACCAAACCCCACTATTTGTCTGATCCGTACTAATTACCGCCATCCTACTCCTTCTATCACTCCCCGTACTCGCCGCCGGTATTACAATATTACTAACTGATCGAAACCTAAACACCACATTCTTCGACCCCGCTGGAGGAGGAGACCCAATCCTGTACCAACACCTATTCTGATTCTTCGGACACCCAGAAGTCTATATTCTGATCCTACCGGGGTTCGGAATCATCTCACACGTAGTCACGTACTACTCAGGCAAAAAGGAGCCCTTCGGCTACATGGGAATAGTCTGAGCCATACTATCCATCGGCTTCCTAGGATTCATCGTCTGAGCTCACCACATGTTTACAGTAGGAATAGACGTTGATACCCGAGCCTACTTTACATCAGCCACTATAATCATTGCCATCCCTACCGGAATCAAAGTATTTAGCTGACTAGCCACCCTGCACGGAGGAACAATCAAATGAGACCCCCCCCAATACTATGAGCTCTAGGATTTATCTTCCTATTTACCATCGGAGGATTAACAGGAATCGTTCTTGCAAACTCTTCCCTAGACATCGCCCTGCACGACACGTACTACGTAGTTGCCCACTTCCACTACGTCCTATCCATAGGCGCCGTCTTTGCCATTCTAGCAGGATTTACTCACTGATTCCCACTACTCACTGGGTTTACCCTACACCAAACATGAGCAAAAGCCCACTTCGGGGTAATATTTACAGGAGTAAACCTAACGTTCTTCCCCCAGCACTTCCTAGGCCTAGCAGGAATACCCCGACGATACTCGGACTATCCCGACGCCTACACACTATGAAACACCATTTCCTCCTAGTCCTAGGACTTAGAGAAACGCCAGTACTAAAAATAGTAAACACAAGCAATAATTTCATATACTTCACTCTCACTCACCACTCAACTATCAGCTAACCACACCCCCGTCCACATAGCTTAACACAAAGCATGGCACTGAAGTTGCCAAGATGGCATAAAACATGCCTGCGGACAAAAGACTTAGTCCTAACCTTACGGTTGGTTTTTGCTAAATATATACATGCAAGTATCCGCGCCCCAGTGTAAACGCCCTCGACCACCTACCCCCATACAGGCCTTGAGGAGCGGGTATCAGGCACACCCAAGTAGTAGCCCAAGACGCCTCGCTAAGCCACGCCCCCACGGGTATTCAGCAGTAATTAACATTAAGCAATGAGTGCAAACTTGACTTAGTTATAGCAACAGCCTAACTTCAAGGGTTGGTAAATCTTGTGCCAGCCACCGCGGTCATACAAGAAACCCAAATCAACCGTCCTATTGACACGGCGTAAAGAGTGGTAAAATGCCTATCCTAGCTAACTAAGATCAAAATGCAACTGAGCTGTCATAAGCCCAAGATGCACCTAAACACACCATTAAGATGATCTTAGGAACTAACGACTGATTTAAACCCACGAAAGCCAGGGCCCAAACTGGGATTAGATACCCCACTCTGCCTGGCCCTAAATCTTGATACTTACTTTACCGAAGTATCCGCCAGAGAACTACGAGCACAAACGCTTAAAACTCTAAGGACTTGGCGGTGCCCCAAACCCACCTAGAGGAGCCTGTTCTACAATCGATAATCCCCGATTAACCCAACCACCCCTTGCCAACACAGCCTACATACCGCCGTCGCCAGCCCACCTCGAATGAGAGCACAACAGTGGACACAATAGCACCCCGCTAATAAGACAGGTCAAGGTATAGCCTATGGAGTGGAAGAAATGGGCTACATTCCCTATTCATAGGGCACACGGAAAGAAGCGTGAAACCACTTCTGGAAGGCGGATTTAGCAGTAAAGTGGGACAATAGAGCCTACTTTAAGCCGGCCCTGGGGCACGTACATGGTTAAACATGCCTGTTAGTAGTGTGGCGAGCCATAGTGGGAAGGCTAGGGCTATGTTCATAGATAGTTGGGTGGTTGGGGTGAATGTATATGGAAGGAGGCCTAGAAGGTTGATTGTAAGAAGTATGATTATTAGGGATGTAAATATTATGGCTCATTTGTGGCCATTTTTGTTGAGTGGGACTATTAGTTGTTTTGTGATTAGGTGAAGGAGTCATGTTTGGATAGTAGAAAGGCGGTTGTTGATTCATCGGTTGTTTGGGGACGGGAATAGTAGGGCTGGGAAGAGTAGGGATAGTAGGATTAAGGGGATGCCAAATAGATTGGGGCTGGAAAATTGGTCAAAGAAGCTTAGGTTCATGGTCAGGATCATGGTGTGGGTTTGGTAGTGAGGGAGGTCTTATTTGATGGGGGGTTGGTTGTGGTGAAGGCTAGTAGTTTTGGTTGGATGAGGAGTGCTAGGGTTAATCAGGTTATAATTATGATTGAAAATCATGGTGCGGGGTTAAGCTGTGGCATATCATTAAGGAGGGGGAAGTCCCTCTTTGGCTAGCTTAAAAGGCTAGTGCTGTTGCATAGCTTCTTAATGATTAGGATGATGATAGAAGGGACGATCAGGCCTCGAAATGTGGGAGTGGGGTTGATTCTACTACAGTAGGTATGTAGCTGTGATTAGCCCCGCAAATTTCTGAGCATTGTCCGTAAAAAATCCCAGGCCGGGTGGTAATGAATGAAGTTTGGTTTAGTCGGCCTGGGATTGCGTCTGTTTTAACTCCGAGCGTTGGGACTGCTCAGGAGTGGAGTACGTCTCCTGCAGTAATGATTACGCGGATGGGGGATTCTATTGGGACAACTACGCGGTGGTCAACTTCTAGCAGTCGGAAGTGGCCGTTGGGTAAGTCTGGGGTGGGCACTATGTAGGAGTCGAATGATAGGTCTTTGAAGTCTGTGTATTCGTAGCTTCAGTATCATTGGTGGCCGATGGCTTTTAGGGTGAGGTCTGGTTCGTCGATTTCGTCCATTATGTAGAGGATTTGTAGGGATGGGAGGGCGAGGAGTACCAGGACGATAGCAGGTAGGATTGTCCAGATCAGCTCTACTTCTTGGGCGTCTACAGCATTGGACGAGAGTTTTTCTGTTAGTATGTGGGCTAAAAGGTAGAGAACTAGGCTGCAGATAGCTAGGGCAACGATTAGGGCGTGGTCGTGGAATTCAACGAGTTCTTCTATGATGGGTGATGAGGCGTCTTGGAATCCTAGTTGGGAGTGGTTGGCCACATGAGATGTACAGGATTTTTACCTGTGATTTAGTCTTGACAAGGCTATGTAATTGGTTTACTAACGTCTCATAAGAAAGAAGCATGAGCGGTTAACCTCCTGGGAGACCCAGAAAACTTCACCCCAGCAAACCCGCTAGTAACCCCACCACACATCAAGCCAGAATGATACTTCCTATTCGCCTACGCCATCCTACGTTCAATCCCAAATAAACTAGGAGGCGTATTAGCACTGGCCGCCTCCGTACTGATCCTATTCCTAATCCCATTCCTGCACAAATCAAAACAACGAGCAATAACATTCCGACCACTCTCCCAGCTCCTATTCTGAGTACTAGTCGCCGACCTCCTCGTCCTAACATGAGTAGGAAGCCAACCCGTCGAACACCCATTCATCATCATCGGCCAACTCGCTTCAATCGCCTACTTCACTATCCTCCTATTTCTCCTCCCCGCCGCAAGCGCCCTAGAAAACAAAATACTCAACTGCTAAATACTCTAATAGTTTATAAAAACATTGGTCTTGTAAACCAAAGATTGAAGACTTACCACTTCTTAGAGTACCCCAAACTCAGAAAAAAAGGACTCAAACCTTTATCTCCAGCTCCCAAAGCTGGCATTTTCAATAAACTATTCTCTGACCCTAACCCCTAAACCGCCCGAATAGCACCCCGCGACAACCCCCGCACAAGCTCCAATACAACAAACAAAGTCAACAACAGCCCCCAACCCGCCACTAAAAACATCCCTGCCCCATGTGAATAAAACATGGAAACTCCACTAAAATCCGACCGAACAACAAACACCCCAACATTATTCACAGTAGAAACCCCGAACTTCCAAGCCCCCATAAACCCCCCAAACACCAACCCCCCAAAAACAATTGCCACAAACGCTACTGCACATCCAATCACCCGTCAATCCCCCCAAGCCCCAGGGAAAGGCTCCGCTGCTAAAGCTACTGAATAAACAAACACCACCAGCATACCCCCCAAATACACCATAAACAGCACTAAAGCCACGAACGAAACCCCAAGGCCCAGCAACCACCCGCACCCCGCCACAGACGCTAACACCAAACCAACAACCCCATAATACGGCGAAGGATTCGACGCCACACCCAAAACACCCACCGCAAAGCAAATCCCTAAAAAAAACATAAAATAAGTCATTATTCCTGCCCGGACACTACCCGAGGCCTGCGGCTCGAAAAGCCGCCATTGTTCTCAACTACAGGAACTAACCGCAAGCCCCCAATAATTCTACCCCATCTATGCCATTATGCTTAACCCCCCCCCCCTCCCCCCCCCGAGGCGGGGGTATTTGGTTATGCATATTCGTGCATAAATTTATATACCCCATATACATACATACTATAGTACCAGTAATATACATTATATACGGACTATCTTATAAGCAGGTGCTAAACCCATACATGTACACGGCCATTAAACCCTTAAACACACTCCTACCAAACCACCCGGCATGAATGTTCTAGGACCATACCCCACAACACCCAATACAACTCCACTCAAGCGCATAACAAGACCCCATTTTAATGAATGCTCACAGGACATGCTCCAACAACAACTCTCCACCACATATCTCATGCAGTTCGTATCAGACGGATTTATTAATCGTACTCCTCACGTGAAATCAGCAACCCGTTGCACATAATGTCCGGTATGACTAGCTTCAGGCCCATACGTTCCCCCTAAACCCCTCGCCCTCCTCACATTTTTGCGCCTCTGGTTCCTCGGTCAGGGCCATCCATTGGGTTCACTCACCCCTCCTTGCCCTTCAAAGTGGCATCTGTGAGTACTTTCACCTTCTCAATGCGTAATCGCGGCATGTTCCAGCTTTTTGGCGCCTCTGGTTCCTCTTATTTTTTCCGGGGTTACCTCACAGGTGGCTATTCCCAGTGATCTCGGGGGTCCCACAATCTAAGCCTGGACACACCTGCCTCACGGCCTATCCTATATTTCAAGGGTCCCTCGATGAGACGGTTGGCGTATATGGGGAATCATCCTGACACTGATGCACTTTGACCACATTCAGTTAATGTTACCTCCACCCTCCGGGTTAAATGGGGCTATTGGATGAATGCTCGTTGGACATAGCACAAAACAACAAATCATTAAGCGCAACCCCTGCGCTTCACAAACTAAACCAGTAAACTTTCGCTAACCACCATGTAGCATAAACCTTCATCGCCCAATCCCAGCAAACTACCTCTAAAACTCCATTAATCATCCCTTCCATGACATCATCGGAACGATGTACATATACACACAAACACATACAAAATAACTTAAACTTATTAGAGAAACTCCAGTACTAAAAATAGTAAACACAAGCAATAATTTCATATACTTCACTCTCACTCACCACTCAACTATCAGCTAACCACACCCCCGTCCACATAGCTTAACACAAAGCATGGCACTGAAGTTGCCAAGATGGCATAAAACATGCCTGCGGACAAAAGACTTAGTCCTAACCTTACGGTTGGTTTTTGCTAAATATATACATGCAAGTATCCGCGCCCCAGTGTAAACGCCCTCGACCACCTACCCCCATACAGGCCTTGAGGAGCGGGTATCAGGCACACCCAAGTAGTAGCCCAAGACGCCTCGCTAAGCCACGCCCCCACGGGTATTCAGCAGTAATTAACATTAAGCAATGAGTGCAAACTTGACTTAGTTATAGCAACAGCCTAACTTCAAGGGTTGGTAAATCTTGTGCCAGCCACCGCGGTCATACAAGAAACCCAAATCAACCGTCCTATTGACACGGCGTAAAGAGTGGTAAAATGCCTATCCTAGCTAACTAAGATCAAAATGCAACTGAGCTGTCATAAGCCCAAGATGCACCTAAACACACCATTAAGATGATCTTAGGAACTAACGACTGATTTAAACCCACGAAAGCCAGGGCCCAAACTGGGATTAGATACCCCACTATGCCTGGCCCTAAATCTTGATACTTACTTTACCGAAGTATCCGCCAGAGAACTACGAGCACAAACGCTTAAAACTCTAAGGACTTGGCGGTGCCCCAAACCCACCTAGAGGAGCCTGTTCTACAATCGATAATCCCCGATTAACCCAACCACCCCTTGCCAACACAGCCTACATACCGCCGTCGCCAGCCCACCTCGAATGAGAGCACAACAGTGGACACAATAGCACCCCGCTAATAAGACAGGTCAAGGTATAGCCTATGGAGTGGAAGAAATGGGCTACATTCCCTATTCATAGGGCACACGGAAAGAAGCGTGAAACCACTTCTGGAAGGCGGATTTAGCAGTAAAGTGGGACAATAGAGCCTACTTTAAGCCGGCCCTGGGGCACGTACATACCGCCCGTCACCCTCCTCAAAAGCCACATCCCACATAACTAATACCATAAATACGCTGAAGATGAGGTAAGTCGTAACAAGGTAAGTGTACCGGAAGGTGTACTTAGAATATCAAGACGTAGCTATAACACCAAAGCACTCAGCTTACACCTGAAAGATATCTACTAGACCGGATCGTCTTGAAGCCCCCCCTCTAGCTCAACCACACAAATAGTACACCAAAACTAAAGAATTTACTAAACTAATTAAACTAAAGCATTTTACAGTCTTAGTATAGGCGATAGAAAAGACACTTAGACGTGATAGAGACCCCAGTACCGTAAGGGAAAGATGAAATAGCAGTGAAACAATCAAAGCGACAGACAGCAAAGATCAACCCTTGTACCTTTTGCATCATGGTTTAGCGAGAACAACCAAGCAAAGTGAACTAAAGTTTGCCCCCCCGAAACCCAAGCGAGCTACTTTCAAGCAGTTAAAGAGAGCGAACCCGTCTCTGTTGCAAAAGAGTGGGATGACTTGTCAGTAGAGGTGAAAAGCCAACCGAGCTGGGTGATAGCTGGTTACCTGTGAAACGAATCTAAGTTCCCCCTTAATCCTCCCTACCGGACATCCTGAACCCTAATGAGATGATTAAGAGCTATTTAATGGAGGGACAGCTCCATTAAAAAAGGACACAACCTCGACTAGCGGATAATTCTTACTACTGATCCTACCGTGGGCCCTAAAGCAGCCATCAAAAAAGAGTGCGTCAAAGCTCCACCACCTAAAAATACCAAAATAAGATGATTCCCTTATCACAAACAGGTCAACCTATGAATATAGGAGAATTAATGCTAAAATAAGTAACTCAGGGCCACACCCCTCTAACGGCGCAAGCTTACATAGAAACATTATTAACAGACCTAGACAGATACAAAAACCCCTACAAGACCACGTATTAACTAACCCTGTTAACCCGACTCAGGAGCGCCTATAAGAGCGATTAAAATCTGTGAAAGGAACTCGGCAAATTAATAAGGCCCGACTCTTTACCAAAAACATAGCCTTCAGCAAATTAAACAAGTATTGAAGGTGATGCCTGCCCGGTGACTTAGGTTTAACGGCCGCGGTATCCTAACCGTGCAAAGGTAGCGCAATCAATTGTCCCATAAATCGAGACTTGTATGAATGGCTAAACGAGGTCTTAACTGTCTCTCACAGATAATCAGTGAAATTGATCTCCCCGTGCAAAAGCGGGGATGTGAACATAAGACGAGAAGACCCTGTGGAACTTAAAAATCAACGACCACCGCGAATCCTCAATCAACCCCACTGGGGCCACTACCATCGCAGAGCCTGGTCGATATTTTTCGGTTGGGGCGACCTTGGAGGAGAACAAATCCTCCAAAAACAAGACCATACCTCTTTACCTAGAGCTACCCCTCAAAGTGCTAACAGTGACCAGACCCAATATAATTGATTAATGGACCAAGCTACCCCAGGGATAACAGCGCAATCCCCCTCAAGAGCCCATATCGACAGGGGGGTTTACGACCTCGATGTTGGATCAGGACATCCTAATGGTGCAGCCGCTATTAAGGGTTCGTTTGTTCAACGATTAACAGTCCTACGTGATCTGAGTTCAGACCGGAGCAATCCAGGTCGGTTTCTATCTATGACACACTCTCCCCAGTACGAAAGGACCGGGAAAGTGGGGCCAATACCACAAGCACGCCCCCCCCCTCTAAGCAGTGAAACCAACTAAACCGTGGAGAGGGCCTTCCCCCACCACTTTCAATCCTAGAAAAGGACCAGCTAGAGTGGCAGAGCCCGGCAAGTGCAGAAGGCTTAAGCCCTTTCCCCAGAGGTTCAAATCCTCTCCCTAGCTTCACCCATGATTCAAATAACAACACTAAGCTGCCTCATTATATCCCTCCTATACATCATCCCAATCCTGATTGCCGTAGCCTTCCTAACCCTAGTAGAATGGAAAATCCTAAGCTACATACAATCCCGCAAAGGCCCTAACGTTGTCGGGCCTTTTGGCCTACTTCAACCATTTGCGGACGGACTGAAACTATTTACCAAAGAGCCCATCCGACCCTCTACCTCTTCCCCACTTCTATTCATTCTGATACCAATACTAGCCCTTGTCCTAGCCCTCACCACTTGAGCACCACTACCACTCCCATTTCCCCTAGCAGATCTAAACCTCGGAGTTCTCTTCCTAATAGCCATGTCAAGCCTAGCCGTCTACTCAGTCCTATGATCAGGCTGAGCCTCGAACTCAAAATACGCACTAATCGGAGCCCTACGGGCAGTAGCACAGACCATTTCATACGAAGTGACACTGGCCATAATCCTGCTATCAATAATCATACTAAGCGGAAGCTACACACTCAGCTCCTTTGCCGTCGCACAGGAGCCTCTATACTTCATTTTCTCCTCATGACCCCTAGCAATAATATGATACGTATCCACCCTAGCAGAGACAAACCGAGCTCCTTTTGACCTCACAGAGGGTGAATCTGAGCTAGTCTCAGGGTTTAACGTTGAATACGCCGCAGGACCCTTCGCCTTATTCTTCCTAGCTGAATATGCGAACATTATGCTAATAAATACACTTACAGCCATCATATTCCTAAACCCAAGCGCCCTAGGGCCACCCACAGAACTATTCCCCGTCATCCTAGCCACAAAAGTCCTCCTACTATCTTCTGGTTTCTTATGGGTCCGAGCTTCATACCCACGATTCCGATATGACCAACTAATGCACCTACTATGAAAAAACTTCCTACCCCTCACACTAGCTCTGTGCCTCTGACACATCAGCATACCTATCTGCTATGCAGGCCTACCTCCTTACATAAGGAAATGTGCCTGAACTACAAAGGGTCACTATGATAAAGTGAACATAGAGGTATAACAGCCCTCTCATTTCCTGTTGACCTTAGAAAAGTAGGAATTGAACCCACACAAGAGAAATCAAAATTCTCCATACTTCCCTTATATTATTTTCTAGTAGAGTCAGCTAATCAAGCTATCGGGCCCATACCCCGAAAATGATGGTTTAACCCCCTCCTCTACTAATGAACCCTTACGCGACCCCAATCATAACCTTCAGCCTCATCTTGGGCACCACAATCACAATTTCCAGCAACCACTGAGTTCTGGCCTGGACAGGACTGGAGATCAACGCACTAGCCATCATTCCCCTAATTGCCAAATCCCACCACCCACGAGCAGTAGAAGCCGCAACGAAATACTTCCTAACCCAAGCAGCTGCTTCCGCCCTGGTCCTATTCTCTAGCATAACCAATGCCTGAGTCACCGGCCAATGAGACATCACACAGATAAACCACCCAACCTCCTGTCTACTACTGACAGCAGCAATCGCTATTAAACTGGGCCTAGTGCCATTTCACTTCTGATTCCCAGAAGTACTACAAGGATCGCCACTAATAACAGCCCTGCTACTCTCGACCCTCATAAAATTCCCCCCACTAACCCTGCTCCTACTAACATCCAAATCCCTCGACCCAGCTCTACTCACCGCCATGGCCCTAGCCTCAACAGCACTAGGAGGCTGAATAGGACTGAACCAAACACAAACACGCAAAATCCTAGCCTTCTCGTCCATCTCCCACTTAGGCTGAATCGCCATCATCCTAGTTTACAGCCCCAAATTGGCCTTACTTACCTTCTACCTATACACAATCATAACATCAGCCGTATTCCTAGCCCTTAACAAAATCAAAGCCCTTAACCTATCCATGATCACAACCTCATGAACAAAAACCCCAGTGCTAAACGCCACCCTAATACTAGTACTTTTATCCCTAGCAGGCCTCCCCCCATTAACAGGCTTTATACCAAAGTGACTTATCATCCAAGAACTAACTAAACAGGAAATAACACCAGCAGCCATGGCAATTGCCATGCTATCACTGCTCAGCCTCTTCTTCTACCTACGCCTCGCATACCACTCAACAATTACCCTTCCCCCCAACTCCTCTAACCACATAAAACAATGATACACTAGCAAAGCCCCAAGCACACCTACTGCGGTCCTTGCCTCACTATCAATCCTCTTACTTCCCCTGTCCCCAATAATACATGCCATTGTCTAGAAACTTAGGATAACACCCCAAACCGAAGGCCTTCAAAGCCTTAAATAAGAGTTAAACCCTCTTAGTTTCTGCACATTAAGACTTACAGAATATTAACCTGTATCTTCTGAATGCAAGTCAGACGCTTTAATTAAGCTAAAGCCTCCCTAGACAGATGGGCTTCGATCCCACAAAACTCTAGTTAACAGCTAAATGCCTAAACCAATTGGCTTCTGCCTACAAAGACCCTGACGCACCCTAGTGCGCATCGATGAGCTTGCAACTCAACATGAATTTCACTACAGAGCCGATAAGAAGAGGAATTAAACCTCTGTAAAAAGGACTACAGCCTAACGCTTCAACACTCAGCCATCTTACCCGTCACCTTCATCAACCGATGACTATTTTCCACTAACCATAAGGATATTGGCACCCTGTACCTCATCTTCGGGGCATGAGCAGGAATAGTCGGCACCGCACTCAGCCTATTAATCCGCGCAGAACTAGGACAACCAGGAACTCTCCTAGGCGACGACCAAATTTACAATGTAATCGTTACCGCTCACGCCTTTGTAATAAGCTTCTTTATAGTCATACCCATCATGATCGGAGGATTCGGCAACTGATTAGTCCCCCTCATAATCGGTGCCCCCGACATAGCATTCCCGCGAATAAACAACATAAGCTTTTGACTCCTCCCCCCATCATTCCTCCTCCTACTAGCCTCATCCACTGTAGAAGCTGGCGCCGGCACAGGCTGAACTGTCTACCCTCCCCTAGCAGGTGACCTTGCCCACGCCGGAGCTTCAGTAGACCTGGCTATCTTCTCACTCCACTTAGCCGGTATCTCCTCCATCCTTGGGGCCATCAACTTTATCACCACAGCCATCAACATAAAACCCCCCGCACTCTCACAATACCAAACCCCACTATTTGTCTGATCCGTACTAATTACCGCCATCCTACTCCTTCTATCACTCCCCGTACTCGCCGCCGGTATTACAATATTACTAACTGATCGAAACCTAAACACCACATTCTTCGACCCCGCTGGAGGAGGAGACCCAATCCTGTACCAACACCTATTCTGATTCTTCGGACACCCAGAAGTCTATATTCTGATCCTACCGGGGTTCGGAATCATCTCACACGTAGTCACGTACTACTCAGGCAAAAAGGAGCCCTTCGGCTACATGGGAATAGTCTGAGCCATACTATCCATCGGCTTCCTAGGATTCATCGTCTGAGCTCACCACATGTTTACAGTAGGAATAGACGTTGATACCCGAGCCTACTTTACATCAGCCACTATAATCATTGCCATCCCTACCGGAATCAAAGTATTTAGCTGACTAGCCACCCTGCACGGAGGAACAATCAAATGAGACCCCCCCCAATACTATGAGCTCTAGGATTTATCTTCCTATTTACCATCGGAGGATTAACAGGAATCGTTCTTGCAAACTCTTCCCTAGACATCGCCCTGCACGACACGTACTACGTAGTTGCCCACTTCCACTACGTCCTATCCATAGGCGCCGTCTTTGCCATTCTAGCAGGATTTACTCACTGATTCCCACTACTCACTGGGTTTACCCTACACCAAACATGAGCAAAAGCCCACTTCGGGGTAATATTTACAGGAGTAAACCTAACGTTCTTCCCCCAGCACTTCCTAGGCCTAGCAGGAATACCCCGACGATACTCGGACTATCCCGACGCCTACACACTATGAAACACCATTTCCTCCTAGTCCTAGGACTT